>NC_079536.1:12559735-12604735 GCF_003711565.1 Takifugu flavidus | reverse complement strand
GACCTTTGAAGGTCGTTCGTTTTGGGGATAACTACACACAGAAATCTTCACTGACTAAATGAATGGTGGGCTATGCTCGCCGCGCTAGCTGTTGCTACCGCTACATATCTCCACTCAGAGCCGAGATCGGCAGCATTTGGGTGAAGTATTGCTGCTTATTTATGTTCAGGTCAAAGCACCTGTGGACCAGGCGGAAGGTGAAGGAGGTCGTTGCATCGTCCAGGTTAACGCGTCCACCGTTGCTTTGTTGCTGCAGGGTTCATTTGGGCTTCTCCCTCTTTTCCTCGGTGTGTCTGCATAAACACAGATTGATAAACTAAATGGCCTTCACGTCCAACAGGGAGCGGAGCCTTTATTTAATTTCTCAGCACACACTTTATTCCACAGAATCGATGCCGTGCAGCCAAATCCTCCCCTGGACAATCCCTGTGTGCCTTTCTGAAAGTCAGGTGCAATCATTGGGCAATGACTGGTGTCCACAGTCCTGCAGGACCCTGAGAGGGAGCAGACACACGTGCTGTTTGCCTTCTACAGCAGGTAGGAGGCCTCGCTGCACCACAGGAAGTGAAGACACGTCATCAGCTGCTTCTCCAATTAGCCACAGCTATTTTGGGAGAGTCAGTTCATGCGAAATGTCCAAGGAACTTCAGAAAAATGGAAGAACGGCTGCAACCCCTTGCAGACAGGTCTGACTGATGCAGCAGGAGATTCCGTGACACACACATTCCTCAGTATTTTTAGATGTTCTGAAGCTCACACCTGGTCCACGTCAGTCTGCTAAAAGAAGGCTAAAAGAAAAAATGGATCCAGCGGAGAAAGATAACTCCAAAAACAGGCTGCAACAAGGCTGCATAAAGAAGTACGGCGTTGCCATGGACACGCTGCCTGTCGGGTCGTCCAGAATCTTTGTCCAACTGGTGTGTTTCCACTGGGGGACTGGAGCCATTTCAGCTTTCCCTACATTTGGACGCCTTGTGTGACCTCTGACCCCAAGTTTGATCTGTCCACATACCAGCCGGTTGCTCTTATTGCTTCCTGTGTCTCCTCACGACTCTACGCACGGAACCAGAGCAGAACGACCTTGAGGTGTGTATGCATGAGCTGAGCGTGGTGATTTAGGTGGACCTTCTGAACATCCCTGTGCTTCAGGAACACACCGCAGGGTGGGTCGGTTCTTCCTCAGGTGCTTAGACGCAACAGAAGGAGAATTAGCCCTGGACCAAGCTCCCAGAGTTCCAGTTCCAGTGTTCTGATCAGGACGGGGTGAGTTTGAGCATAACGAGGGTTCAAAACTCGACTAAATCCAAAACCCGGGGAGGCTCTCTGCCGCCGCCGTGCCTGTTCCGCATTATTGGACCCATGTGTAGTTTCCCTGCTAGCGCCAGAGTGTCTCACCATTTTCGAGTGTTCGTCTGATGACTCGGACTCGTAGCGGGGCTCCGCCGGGTCGTCTCTGGGCTGCTTATAAACTCTCCTGTCAGAAAAGCTTGCAGCAAATCACGAAGACAAACACGGCAGCATATTGAATCGAGCGATCTGCTGTTGCACCACATCAGTCTGCAACAAGAGTCGCTGTTAGCTTTGATAGCAATTTAAAGTTTTGTGCAACAGACCATGAAGCTTGTTCCGACTTTTTTCCATCAGAAAAATTTTGCATTTCACTTTCGCACTACACAAGCTCTTGTTTTGTCACTATTTAATGATTGCAACTACGCTTCATTGGTTTTGAAAAAGGGAATAAAAAACTATTGAATAGACAGAAGACAATTGCCCAACTGCAGTGAAAGTGAGGGTGTATAAACTGCTCACAGGGTTTTTTTTGGAGGGGGGGGGCAGAGGAACCAACAATTTTCTGATTTTATCAAACACATAGATATTAGAGGCACTGGCTCCACATCAGGGTCGTGATAATGTGCATGTTGCACCACAGGACAGCAGAAGAGCCAACAAGCAACGTCCTCAAGCATGTCTCCTCTCAGGTTTGAAGACGTCTCACCCGTCCTCTTAAAGACAGAAAAGGGTCCAGCTGGACTCGGACTGCGTGGCAACGACGATGTGGCTCTTAGCTTGGTGTGCTAATCATCTCTTCAACCTTAAATCAAACTGTGACAAGAGGAAATCAGCTGCGTGCTTTAAGATTTAAGCTCCTTTTTTCTGCCTTTTGAAGTTCTATTTCTGAGTGTGAAGCCACAACCTGCATATATTTATTTAAAAATAGACAATGGACAAAAATAAAGCCTATACAACATAAAGTAGTCCACAAGTGATCACCAGCTCAGATGCTTGCCTGTTTAAATCCGATAATGGCCGATATTCCGCGGATATTCTGCACGGTTCATCCGGGCTGCTTTAGGTTACTTTCTCCTTCTCATGCATGTCACCTTTAAAGGACACACTCTCTACGGTCAGGATGCTGGGGACACCAACCAGGTTTTATCTGCATTTTTACAATCTGATTATAACCAGTCGGGTAGCTCATCCTGTCCGAATAATCGCAGTAGAAGGGCTAAACTGGAAACATGCTGATTGGGAAACTTTGGTCCCAACTGGTGGCGTTGGACAGAAGTGTCTTCCAGGGACATTCCATCTGTGTTGCTGGCTGCTCGTTACTGCCTGCACGTCACCTGTGCACTGCAGATGCTGCTTTTAGTGCCTCAGGTGACTTTAATCGGTGTAACTGAAGCAGGGTACACGCATAAGGATAATTGGGCTGTCTTTGTCCCAATTTCCCCCCTTCCCGACCAACGGCAAGCGCCCGATTATCTTATGTCCTCTCAGATTAACCTTTGAGATTATCCTGTGTCCAGATAATCGGCTCCAACTATCGTAAACATCAGAGTTGTTTAATATTTACAACCAAAAATCTTCATGTGTGGGGGAGCTGAGGACTCCTGAGTCAGGGCTCCATCGACTGGGAGGTGGAAGGAGCCAATCAGGAAGGAGGAAGCAGGTGCAAAACCAGTCCCAAGACCACCATCATTCCCTCTGCCGGTAGCTCCTCTTACATGCTGCTGGTTGTGTTTCCCAGTGCTCGCTATGTTTCTTCTTCTGCGTTTTTGTTAGATCGCGTGAGATCTCCTGAGATCTCTGGCTCAGAGGATGAGCTTCTGAATCGGTGGTGGGACAGAGTCTTGATGTGTGTTGTGGAGCTTCACACACAGCACCATCAAAGCTGTCCTGGTTTATCACGTTCTCTTTCATCTGCTCCCTGCTGTACCACCAGGCTGCAGCTGTCTCCACCAGTGCTAACAACAGTTTGGATTATGTGTGCACCCTCATAAAGGATGTCCCCCGGCCCCAGTGGGGGCACTCGGACCACATCTCTCTGTCCCTGTTCTCGGCCTACAGACACAACTAACCAAACAGGTGAAGCTCTGGACACCAGAAGCACAGCCTGAGAAAGGCCACCATGGAGAAGAGGTGGATGGAGTGTGTTCCACAGCTGACTCCACACACACGTGCCACAGACAGCCTGCAAGACAACCTCAACACAGTCAACACCTGCTCCAAGACCCCCACACAGAGAAGAGGCTAACGAACACCAGGACCGCTATGGTTTCAGACACTGGTGCCGACCCATATCGGCCACACGACTGTAGACCTCCAGCAGTACACCTGCTGGCCCAACATGTCCACCTCAGACACTGTCATCACTTCCCTCTCCCTCCGACTACACCCCGTCCACCGTGACTGGCTGCTGGACTTGCTGACTGGCAGGTGTCCCACTAGGGAACAGGTCTTCAACCAGCACCATCACAATTACAGGCACACCACAGGGTCCTGTGGGGCCCACCCCCGACACCATCTACATCCTGTTTGCCCACAACTGCGTGGCCTCCTCTGGAGACAATATCACCTGGAAGCTTGGAGACGTCGCTGCCATGAATGGATGCGGCGTCCTACAGGAGGGAGGTGGCCAATCTGGGAGGTGCTGTGAGGACAATAGCCACACCCCAACACAGCCAAGACCAAGGGGCTGATAGTGGACTTCAGGAAGGACAGGGGTCCTCATCAACCACTACATATTTAAGGAATACGTGGGTCTGTCTGTAATATTAGACCCTTGTTTTCATGTTGGAGCTTTACATCTAAAGTAAGTATATAGATTTACTTTATTCACTGTTTTTATTTATGTTCTTTTTTAAAAGTGTCTTTGTTGTGAACTCACCTTGGGCTTTGTATCAGTGTCCATGGCAACGTCAGACTTTCCTTGTAGACTTGTTTCCTTACTGTACGTCTCCATAATTACTTTGAACTTGAAGGTGAAGATGAACTGATCAAACCATCGGAACACATGGTCGACAGTCATGAGTGGATAACACTGTCCTGTGACTATTTGATGTCTCAAATTTAAAGTCAAATTATGCTGCAAATGCTTGCAAAACCCAAGATGTTGTGAAGATAAAATATTTAAAATTCTTATATGGAGGAGTTTTGTAGAAAAGGTGCAACCACCCAACCACTGATGTGACTGCGGGAGCTCCAAGGGTCTCAGGTCTCAGGAGATTGAATAGCAGTGTGTCCTCTGAATAACAAGAAGAAGAAATTGTGACATTGAATTATTTGGCCACTGGAAGAATATAAATTGAAAATAAAATTAGGCTGCAAATGTTCTTTCTGAGGCAAAAGAACCAAAATGTCCTTGACACAAGCTCATTTTCAGGTCACTTAAAATGTTGTGATCATTGTATCAAAGGCTGCTCTCAAATTTGCAAGAACCAAATGTGAAAGAACCTGTTCTGTTTTTGTGTCTGATGAACAAGCAGAGTAACATTTCAAAAGGCCGATATTTGACAGGAGCCGTCGTCCACTGAGGTATCTGTGACGCCAGATGAGGCTGAAAATCCTGATGAATACAGTCAAACGGGATGAAAGAGCAACTGCCACCTGAGCCCGGCCCGGGCCCGATCCGACCGAGTCACAACAAAGGGTTGGTGCAATCCTTATGGGAGCTGGTGTCCACAGCACGCTAGGTCACAACAGCTGCACACAACTGGTGGTCACCCATGGAATTAAGACCCTATTTTTTGCGCAGTCTTCAACATCGTCTCGGTAGTGATGACAGAACCAGAACGGGGCAGCTCAGATGGTGGCAGGGTTGGCTGGAGCCACCAGAACTTCTAAAGAAAGCAGTAACTGACATCTGGGTCACCGCCACAAACTTCAGGCTCACTTCCATCAGCCTGTAGCAGTGCCGTCCTTGGTGGGGATGGTCCAGGTCTGCAGAGTCGTGACCCCGCGTGGTGGCCCACCCAGTCAGGAGCAAAGCTTGTTCTAGCTGTTCCTGTTCATCAAAGATAGATGAACAGAGTTACTTCCAGTGTGGGAACCTTCATCACCTCAGCTTAACACGGGAATTGTGCTCTCTTGACCTTGTTGGCACGAGTCAGGAATGGATTTCATTTATGTGTGAGGAGGAGTTTCCATGCTGCTGTTCTCCAGAGAAAGCTGGATGGATGATCAGACACACATAAAAGAGGAGACGACAGGAAGTCACATTGATTTTTAACCTGACATTTACGAAGGACTGGACACTTTGTTCCAGGTTAAATGGTTGGTGGCTTTATTTGACACACACACACACACACACACACACACACACACACACACACACACACAACACACACACACACACACACACACATCCTAAGATAAACTAGAGTCTCTGTTGAAATTGTTCCCTCACTCACCAAGAAGCCAGCGGTGGAGGGACACAGCCCCTCTCTGGTGGGTCTTGGTTGGGGGAGGGTTCTGGTTAGGGTTAGCCCTGCTTGGCTGGAGGGGTGTTTTGCTCAGATCTGCCTGCGCCTGGCTTCTGGGGGGATTGGGGGTGGGCTGCCCATGATCACCTGGCATGTGGCCCCGGCTCTGGGTATTCCGCCGGTTGTCCTTTGCTGTCCCATCCTGGGGACGGGCTGTGAATGGACAGGTGATTGGAGGTCCTGGTCTCTGTGTTGCCTGTGGCCTGCTGTCTTGATCCGCCTGGGGGGCACTGACACAAGCATCACAGACACGTATGTCTATACTAATATACATATGCACGGTTGGTTCTTCCTCTTCTTCCCTATGTCCTGGTTTTGGCTCCTGTTTTAATTTCTGTTGCTTTTATGAAATACTCATTTAAACAACAGATGTGTTGAGCAGACAGTTGTTTTCTCACCAGGAGGGAATAAATCCACACAAAAAATCCACCTTTTGACCAAGAAGCAAAGCTCAAGTGAGGGCAGCATCACCCTGTCCTCAACAACAGGAAGAGGTGTAGGGGTCAAGGTCAGCAGGGCTGTTCTGCTTGGACTCCTGCCGTTATGAAATATGAGACCGTCCCCTCTTGTGTCGTGGCAGGAGTCGTGTTTGAGGGCCGTCTCCTCTTGTGTCGTGGCAGGAGTCGTGTTTGAGGGCCGTCCCCTCTTGTGTCGTGGCAGGAGTCGTGTTTGAGGGCCGTCTCCTCTTGTGTCGTGGCAGGAGTCGTGTTTGAGGGCCGTCCCCTCTTGTGTCGTGGCAGGAGTCGTGTTTGAGGGCCGTCCCCTCTTGTGTCGTGGCAGGAGTCGTGTTTGAGGGCCGTCTCCTCTTGTGTCATGGCAGGAGTCGTGTTTGAGGGCCGTCCCCTCTTGTGTCGTGGCAGGAGTCGTGTTTGAGGGCCGTCCCCTCCTGTGTCGTGGCAGGAGTCGTGTTTGAGGGCCGTCTCCTCTTGTGTCGTGGCAGGAGTCGTGTTTGAGGGCCGTCCCCTCTTGTGTCGTGGCAGGAGTCGTGTTTGAGGGCCGTCCCCTCCTGTGTCGTGGCAGGAGTCGTGTTTGAGGGCCGTCTCCTCTTGTGTCGTGGCAGGAGTCGTGTTTGAGGGCCGTCCCCTCTTGTGTCGTGGCAGGAGTCGTGTTTGAGGGCCGTCCCCTCCTGTGTCGTGGCAGGAGTCGTGTTTGAGGGCCGTCTCCTCTTGTGTCGTGGCAGGAGTCGTGTTTGAGGGCCGTCCCCTCTTGTGTCGTGGCAGGAGTCGTGTTTGAGTTCCGTCCCCTCCTGTGTCGTGGCAGGAGTCGTGTTTGAGGGCCGTCCCCTCTTGTGTTGTGGCAGGAGTCGTGTTTGAGGGCCGTCCCCTCTTGTGTTGTGGCAGGAGTCATGTTTGAGGGCCGTCCCCTCTTGTGTCGTGGCAGGAGTCCTGTTTGAGGGCCGTCCCCTCTTGTGTTGTGGCAGGAGTCGTGTTTGAGGGCCGTCCCCTTGTGTCGTGGCAGGAGTCGTGTTTGAGTTCCGTCCCCTCTTGTGTCGTGGCAGGAGTCGTGTTTGAGGGCCGTCCCCTCCTGTGTCGTGGCAGGAGTCGTGTTTGAGGGCCGTCCCCTCTTGTGTCCTTTCAGGAGTCCTGTTTGAGGTCCGTCCCCTCCTGTGTCGTGGCAGGAGTCGTGTTTGAGGGCCGTCCCCTCTTGTGTTGTGGCAGGAGTCCTGTTTGAGGGCCGTCCCCTCTTGTGTCGTGGCAGGAGGAGTCGTGTTTGAGGGCCGTCCCCTCTTGTGTCGTGGCAGGAGTCGTGTTTGAGGGCCGTCCCCTCTTGTGTCGTGGCAGGAGTCGTGTTTGAGGGCCGTCTCCTCTTGTGTCGTGGCAGGAGTCCTGTTTGAGGGCCGTCTCCTCTTGTGTCGTGGCAGGAGTCCTGTTTGAGGGCCGTCTCCTCTTGTGTCGTGGCAGGAGTCCTGTTTGAGGGCCGTCCCCTCCTGTGTTGTGGCAGGAGTCGTGTTTGAGGGCCGTCCCCTCTTGTGTCGTGGCAGGAGTCGTGTTTGAGGGCCGTCCCCTCTTGTGTCGTGGCAGGAGTCCTGTTTGAGGGCCGTCCCCTCTTGTGTCGTGGCAGGAGTCGTGTTTGAGGGCCGTCCCCTCTTGTGTCGTGGCAGGAGTCGTGTTTGAGGGCCGTCCCCTCTTGTGTCGTGGCAGGAGTCGTGTTTGAGGGCCGTCCCCTCTTGTGTCGTGGCAGGAGTCGTGTTTGAGGGCCGTCCCCTCTTGTGTCGTGGCAGGAGTCGTGTTTGAGGTGTGGGAACACGTCCGGGTAGTTTAGGTGTTTCTGAGCTCTTACGTCCATCAGTTGTGTGGGACGTGGGACATTTTCCCACGTTCCCTCTGATCACTCTTGTATGTTCTGTGTGTCCGTCCATCCTGGGCTCTTTTCCAGTGGCTTCCTGCTCCTCCCTGTATTCCGTATGCACACATCCTGAGTCCTGCTGTGATTTATGCTTTTGCTTTTGCCTGTCTGGACTCCGGCTGTTGTTGGATTGATTTATGACCACTGCCGGCTGCAACATATTGGTGGAGCAACTTCTCTGCCTGCTTCTATGCAAATGGAATATTTAAGGATCCACACAAATACTGAGAATGATATTTTTGCCCTTTAAGTACATCATATTAGCAAGAACATTCCAGCCTGTTTCATCTCCACATGAACTGCACATGTTTGAGCTGTGGTTTTGCATCTAGTTGGTGACTTTTGCATCAATAAAATAAGTTAATAAATCAATGTTCTGTCCTCCTGTCACTTCCGTAGAGGACACATTCAAGTGGGGGTCTTTGACTATTGATACGGCAGAACAATGAAGAAAAGGCTTTCTCCAATAGTGGTGGCTCGTGCATATTCAGAGCGTTTGATGCTGCTGTGGAAGATTGTGGCTCAGGCTAAGCTGCTGCTGCTGTTGCTGCTGCTTCCATTTCAAGGCAACGCTCGGGAGGGTTTAGTGTTGGTGTTCAGGCTGCTTGTAGCCTGGCATTCAGACAGCAACACATCAAGAAATAGAACAAAAAAAGCTGCCATTGTGGATTCCTGCCTTCAGATGAAGCCTTTCAGTTGAAAGAAGAGCACTTTAGAGAGGAGAAAGTCTTATAAGTTATGATATATATCTGTTCCTCGTATAGAACGTTTCCTCCCTCGTGGCTTCTGTTCTTAAATGCTAAAATGGGGAGAGAATTAACTTTCTACAAATACAAAGAAGGCTTTTGTTGCCAGGAAATCAGTGACCAGAAGTTCAGTTTTCAGTAAGGAAGAGGGAAGCAGAGGAGCCTCGCCTGGCTGTTGCTGGAAGGAGCCTAACAGGACCGAGGAAAACCCTTCAGGAAGCCACAGCTGGCTGACTGATGAGGAAGGAGAAGCAGAGCCGATTCCACCCTAAAATCTTTGGATCTGTGAAAGAGCGCCGTCGTTAACCTAACCCTAACCCTTCATCAAAATGTGAGGCTGCCAGCTGGTGGGTAAAACATGTGAAGTTTGAGTTCTCTATGCAAATAAATGTGTCCGTCCAGAGATCAACGCTGATGTAGCCTCTTCCTTAGTTTTGATCTCCCATTTTCCAAAAGTCAGCCCACCATCCCCCTCATCTAATCCCACCACAAGTTTAGCAAGCATGTGAAGTGGAAGCGAGGGAGACTTCCTTCCACTGCTGCTAATTGGATTGGAGCTGGCGGGCATCGGCTCCATGGCACAATGGAAGGATGAACAAGTAAACTCTGTGTGACTGATGCTCCAGTTATTATTAGGCACACAGTCAGTGTGCTTCACCTCCATCATATGCACTCTGCTCCAGTTCATTTGTCTGTGGACGGTGGTGAGGTTGCCCCAGCGCTTCCCTCTAGCAGACGGATTAAACTCCAGCTGTCCCTGTTTTATCTGCAGACGCGATGGCTTCTTCATTTACTTTAACGTTCAGCTCGGTGGCTACGAAGCCTTTTCTTATTTTGTAAGTCCAGAAATGCTCGTTTCTGGGATTTTTGTTCCAATTTCACACTCTTTTTGTTTTCCCGAAGTGGAAGGTGGTAAATCATATTGGCCGGGCTAAAAGTTCCAAGATTGTTCTTTATTGGCCTCATGTTTTCTGATCTCATTCCCTCCCTCAATATTCAGAAAGAAGAAAGACGCTTAGGCTGCATCGGCAAGGTTGTTGTGAGTAAATTGTTGGACAGATAGAAATGTAAAAGACTCGTGGAAATATCCATTTGCCTTTTCTGGGGAAGTGTTGCGATGCAACGGTGGATTTTTGTCTTATTTCATTCTTTTACTGCCCGGAAACTGCAATGCTAGCCCACAAAGACAAAATGCAGCCTGGAGATGCTACATCACTAGCTTGTTAACAGAGTAGAGCTGTTTTTCCTACAGAACAAATGAAGAGGCCTGGATTCCCGGCTTCCGTTCTGCTGCCAGTGTTGTTCTCAAGGACACCGGGGATCAGGGCTTTACCTGCCAATCCTCCAATAAAGGGACGGCTCTACCTGCTGAGCGGCAGCCTCGGCACCGTTGTCCCGAGCTGCCTCCGAGCGTCTGAACCTGATGCAAATGCTTGGTTGCCAGTATTTGATGTTCCCACCTCGCTAAATGTTCGCTCCCCCACAGCTTAATCCTAATCATTGTCAGATAGGCCGCAGGAGCCGCTCGCAGCAGTCGGCGGCCACAGACAGGAATCCACCCGGGACCAATCGGTCTGCACTGCTGGTCTTTGAAAACAGACGTCCCACATTTCAGCACGCTTCAGTGAGCAGTGTATGAGTTCAAGCTGATCCGAGCAACATTTATTGACATTTCTGAGCAGCAGCTCTGCCATTAAGAGAGGCTGTTTCCAGTCCCACAGGCTCGCTGTAACCAGATGCTTCATGAGGACCACACTCTCCGCGTCTTCTTCTCTGCACAGGCTCTGCACAGACCGGTGTGTAGGCTGGGGTGTCAGCCATTGACTTCTTCTGGTCTTCAAAAGACTTGAGGAAGATGAGTGTGTCTCCTCACACGAACCATTACCTGAAGGTCTTTGGAGAGGCTTTGAATCCAGGGCAGCATCAGAGGGAATACGTCTTCTCTGGACCTCCCTAAGCTCCTCATACCTGTTGTGAAGGGTTCTGAATGGGCCCTTGCCTCAGTGGCTCCGTACACGTGACCGGTCTTGGGGGGTTTCTCTCTTTTGTACAACAGCAAGCTTGGAATCCTCCACCTGGAGCCAGCTAATGGTCATCAGCTTCCATTAGCAACCGTTGAGAGAGGGTTGTTTCACAGAAGTGTTTGTGCTGGGGAGCAGGAAGGGACACGTGACCCACTGTTCAGAATCTGTCTCTGGACTCTTTTCCTCGAAACGTACCTCGTTACTCTTTTCAGTCGAACCCGTGTTGACGTCAGAGGAGTGAAGAAGGACATTTAGATGCACGTGGACCCCAGCAGAACTGTGCGCTCGCTAATCAATCCAACAGGGTTTAATCAAAGGAGGTGAGAGGAGGACAAGATGGGAACGCTGATGTGACGGCTCCATGAAGGCAGACCCACAGCGTGCAGATTAGGTGAGGCGGTAATCAGGTTAAACTGGCGCCTGGTAGCAGCGAATCACACGGGGAGTCACACAGGAAGCAGTCAGACTTCAGCGTGCCATGATTGTTGCTGGCGAGGATCAACTCATCCTCATCCTCATCCATATATATTAATATGAGTCTGCTTCTCCAACGCTCCAGAATGACGTCTATAGGAGATCCACTCGACCTGTGTACTCTGCAAGGACAAAAACAGGCCGACGAAAACACGGGAGTTCTGTTTGTTGTTCTGTGAAGACGTACTGAAGACAGCACAACGCGTCCACACAATGCTTCCAATGCTGCTTAAGGTAGGACTCTGCTGGATGCTTGCTTCCTTTTGTGAAGAAACAAAAGCTTCCCTGGAAGCTTCCTCCAGGGTCGAGAGGAGAACACACCAAGAAACAGCTCTCAGCTCACAGACAGCGGAACAATGAGAGCCGTTTAATGCTGCGAGGGGAACCAACAACACTTAAAGGACCCTGAAGGCCGTCAAGGCCCCAGGTCTGAAGATGTGTTGTGTGGGTCCCTGATCCCACCCTCAGAACGGATGAGCCACCTTCAGGCTCCCCAGTGTTTTGCATGGAGGGAAGGTTCTCCTCAGCTTTAGCTGGGACCCCTGTGCGGCGTTCCTCCAGGGATGGGCTTTTGTCGTGTCCTCTCACCAAAGTTCGGACAATTGTGTAAAAAAGACATGCAAACATTCGCACGGCCTGAGCAGAAATTGGGATGACCCACATTTCTAATGACGTGAGCAGCGACCCGGTTCCTCTGCTGCCTCAATGACGCCCACATTCAGATGTTTCTGCTGCTGCTGCTCTGACGGGAGCTCTTCTGAAGGCTTCTGCATCTGCATAGAGGTTGCCTGTAAGGTCCAAGCTGCCACACTTCCCATTAGAAATATCTGATGGCATTCAGGGCACAAGCGTTCCTTCCACGGCTAATCTGCCAAACTGATAAGGTGAGCAGGCAAGTGTCTAACATACAAGCTGGATGACACTAACACACTCTCTATTAAATCAGTGATCACTTCTATCGCGGCTGCTTCATTCAAACAGCCGCCACTTCGCCGCCAACAGAAATCTGATACATTTGCATAAACACCTTATCATTTAATTACAGCTGAGAGTTCTCCAGTGGAGCCGTGAGACGCCGCTTTGCTCAGGCCTGTTGGATTCAAAGCTTTAAACCAGGGAAGGAAGAGCATGCATGTGACGTTTCATAAGCTCCTGGAGTCTTAAGACAAAGACGCGGATGCTTTCATCACACTTTGGTTTTCATCTTTGGGTCTGGCTGCAACATCAGCTGCTGCTTCCTGTCAAATGGAGCTTTTCCTTATTCAACAACACAGGAGGCTTTTGTCCAATTTTTTACCTTCTGAGGATTATTAACATCTGCTTTATTTACGGACAACGTATCTGCTGTCCCAACATCTGTACTCCTGCCTGTTCCTCCCTATCAGCCCACTGATATTCCTCCCAGAACCGACCGCTTTTCCTGGTCACAATGTCCAACCTTTCAAAGCTCCTCCCTCACCCATCAGGCCTCTTTTTCTTGGGTTCTCCCCTCCTGTGAGACCAGGCTCCCAGGTCTGGGAAGGGCAGCAGGTCAGGGCAGCTTCTGACGGCTGCGTGCAGCTGCTCACGCTCCCTCATGCAGCCGTGCATCATGCGAGAAACGCTCAGGCCGCCATTAGCATCGCGATTGCAGCCGAGTAACATCTCAGCTCCCCTTGAATACCAGCTCGATCCATCACGCCCAGCACCGACGTGGGAGCTCCACAACACATTTCATGCATTGACAGTTGTTTGCATCTCATTGAATATAAAGAGGGGAATAAAGATAGTGGTGTCTTGTGGCTTCAACACCTGACTGAAGCTTTTCATGTTTGCAGAGCTGATTTGAGAATTGAAAATATGATGATGGCCTTTGTGGGGCGGATGCTGTCGGCTCAGCAGGCATTTCTATCCCTGCAGATCCAGCTGACTGCGTCGGGTCGCCGAGCCGCGCCGAGAGCAGCCATCCGTCACGTATGTGCGTATTTCAACAAAGCAGGAGAGAGATGCGGGAGTTTTTAATCTGCATGAAACCTGCGGCGTACGATCAATCCTTATAATGCCAAAACAATCCATACGGGCTCATGGCGCCGCAGCATCTATCAGGGCGGCGAGCAGAGCCTTTTAAACCTGTCTGTGAGTCCACTGTCACTGGTGCCAAAGCTACACAAAGGAGAGGATAACGTCGAATCAAAGAGAGCAACAGGAGCTTATGAGCACACCCGGGAGTGCTGCAAAAGTAACACCGCAGCTTTTATCTGCGCTTCAACCACTGGGGAGCATTTAAAGTGGGGGGAGGCGGGGGCTGAAACACGTGCTGATCATTATTAACAATTAAGGAACAAACCCTCAGAAATTCCACATCCATCCAGGCCGTAGGAGGAGGATTTCAGCTCTCTGACCTTGTCTAATTCTGCACATTCCGAACAATGAGTGTGTTTTTTAAAGATATCCTCCAACGATGAGCACGTGAGAGGAGCTGAGCACCATCCTCAGCCCCAGTCTCTCGTCATTACCTGCACTATTAAAAATAATCCACTGTCAGTAAATGAGGAAAATGGGTATGGGCTTATTTTTGTATTTGCCTAATTAGCTGCAATTATGCTGGATTACATGCATCGCATCCTCCGAATCCTGCAGTTGAAGGTAATTAAATCCAGCATGGGGAATTTGGGCTCCGCCACAAACAACACGAGCTGCTTCCTCATGGATTATGGGATGTTATTCAAGTGAAATGTGCTCTGACTTTTTACATACCTGTGAAAGGTGCCTGTGTGCAAACAGGTGAGCTGAAACATGAACGTCCAGCAATACGGGCGCCATACGAATGTGCTACATCTGTGTCTCCACAGCAGGCGTGAGAGGCGGAGTAACGGCGCTCATTCATTCATTCCACAGTGGAAGAATCTCAACAAACATCTGGAAAGCTAAATAATATGTGATTCCCCACATCCTCAAAGTCGCTGCTGAGTTCCAGAGATCCCAACGCTGCCGTTGGCTGTGATGATGATGAAGATGAGCGTGGATAATCCACTGACGGTCGCCAGGCCAGTGGGTCCAGCCAGCAGCGATGATCTGCTCAATTAGCTGGATGGAGGTTTGACATTGAAAGAAGCGCAGCCCCCACAGTCCACGTCCCCGTAATCTCCAGCCGCCGGGGCCAAAAGGAGGCCCCTGTGCGGATCACAGACTGGGCAGCAGAATAGCATCGCGGTGGCCAAAGCATCACGGCTTAGCTGCCATGCTAAGCTAACGGCATTATTCACTAATGCTGTTTGTCTGACACGGCAGGGGGGCTAAAAACTATTCCCTTTGGAGGTTACACCAGCAACCCCCCCACCCCCCTCTCCGTTGGTCATATTGCTTCAGTGCATGTGAGCGTACACGTACGTGACACACTAGTGAATTTATGGTCCGTGGACACGGCTAAATCTCTCTGTAACGGAGCTAATGAAGCCATAAAGACGGCCAACTAGGTTGACATCATTGATTTCAAAATCTATTTTAATCAGCCTCAGATCACCTGTGTTATGCATTATGTATCGTCTGTGAGAGGGAAACATGCACGCTCACCTAGGCTGGCGTGAGGAGGGGCGCTGTGGAGGCGTCCACGGGAACCGTCCACGGGAACCGTCCACCGTCCCTGGTGTGTCCTCCTGCACGTCTCCAGAAACTGTCCTGGTGGATAAGCTAACAGACGTTCACGGCTGGACTGTGCAGGCTGATCACATGCTACAGCTACACAGGAGGTCCTGACCACACTCCCAAACATGGAATCTTCTTAGGCTGTGCACAGGTGTTACACATGATATCAGCAGCCAGGCTTCAAGTCCTGAACAGCAACAGGAGTTCTGAGTCCTGGTGAGGGGTTTTCAGGAAATGAAGCTTTCACGTTGAAGCCTGACTCTGCTCAAGGGTGGCGGCGTGGCTGTGCACCTGTGCACTCTGACATGAAACCAGAACGTGGAGCTGCGTAACTACCAGAGCCCCATTAAAAGGAGACACACCTGTGCACTCTCCACCTGATGTGGGCTGTTGGATGTAGCTCCAGTGGTGCCTGGAGACGATCTGAGGACGTTCTTCATCTTTATTTCAGGTCACCTGACGTTTCACCAGGTCACCTGACGTTTCTTTGACCGTTCGGCTGGTGGGAGACGGCAGCAGCGTCCTCCTGCCGTTCTGGGCCTCAGATGCTTTCAGCTGACTTTTTAGACGGTTTATTTTGCGAAGGTGGGGGGGGTGTCGGCCCCTTTGTGCAACAGCATGTTCGGGCCTTCAGTGGCAAAGCAATTATTTGAGTCCATTTTCTGATAAGCAGCCTTTGGGAGGGCTGTGTGAGTACGTGCACAGTGTGCCTCCAAACATGTATATGGAACAGGGTTTGGGGGGCTGTTAACTATAATTGGTAATGGGGACAAAGGCCCTGTTGTTATGAGCATGGTTCGTCTCTTGGGCCAAATTCAAGTTGCTGCTGAATCTTTACACAGAAAAACAAGAGGAAATCGTTCAGATGCGACAGGAAAACGAGCTCAGCTCTCCTGAAAGCTCCTTCATGTTGCCTCCTCTTCCTCCGACACCGTCACAGCCTGACTCCCGGAGTCCGTTCTTCCCTGAAAGGATGCGCAGTGGGGACGGACACACGTAGCAGACAGCACATGAAGCTGGAGCAGCTCGGAAGCTCCGCTGGCTCAACGGTTCCACGCCAGGCAGGCAATTCTGAAATCAGGAATCTAAAGTGTTGACATTTAGTGGAGGGGTTTATCCCAGCTTGCATCAATGAAGCATTGTTTCTGCAGGGGAAACCTGGCTCTGATGGACGTCCGCTGCGTCCAGTCATCAGCATATGTCCATCCCATCAGGGCACAAAGCAATTACAAATGGCTGCAAGTGAAATGAAAGCAGCAACGTGCCGTATTGAAGGCTGCTGCAAATGGATTCACTTTAAACCCGAATGAATGGCGCCTGCGGCCGGAGAGGAACCATGGGTTTAATGTATTTTCATAATAATGAGCTGCAACCAGGGACATCTTATTTGTTAAACAATGCAGGGGGTCCGTGAGCTTCCTCTGGGTTAGAAAAGGGGCTGGACAAGAATAGAAGACGCGTTAGCGGCTCTCAGCTCTGATTCCTGTCCTGTTGGTGAAAACTGGGCCCACTTTAAAAGATCCATTGTTCCAGTCTGATGGACTGGTTTGATGGTGCTGACCACCCCGCCACCATTCTGACTCGTCCTCCAAGGCATCATGGGAAATCTAAAGGTGACTTTAGTGAACTGCTGCTGCTAACCGAGTGATTTTGGTGGTTAAAGCCCAGTTAACTGCCTGGTGGTGCGCGCCATGTGGTCTACGTTGGACCTGTGCTTGTATGGCAGCAGAACATCCTGGTGTTGAGGCCTTGGAGATCACACCTCAATCCTTTTAGTGTGATCCTGTAAAGCCTCAGATCAGAGCCAGATTGGCAGGAACTGACTGCTACAGCTGAATGAGGGGAGTCTTGACAGTTTGCTGACACATTTCTGCCTCTAACAAGATTTCATGTAGACAAAACACCGAGACAAAGTGTTGACAGGACAGGAAATGAGGACAGCAGAAGGAGAGAGAGCTCCAGTGTGGGAGTGTGAACAGGAGAAGAAGACACAGGGCTTTCTTTCTGACACTGACCCAGAATCCTTATTGCTGTTCATCTGAAATCTGCTCCTACATCAAAGCGACATGAAACCTTCTCAAACCTGGATGATGGATCCAAGGAGAGCAAAGGAGCACAGCTGTAATAAACCAGTCGGTAGTTTAGTTAAACATTAAAACAAAGACTTTGGCCTTGAATTTAGACTAAAACGAAAATGGTGCAGTTATGAAACAATAGCTGTAATCCAACTCCCAGTGCTTTGCTCTGAGGGGCCTCTGGGGCAGAGTAGACCTCAAGATCCTCCAGGTGGATTGAGATCTGATCTGGGGACAGTGAAGTCGCATTTGTACCAAACCTGAGAGCTGTGTTTGATCTCAATCTTTATTTATATAGCATCTTTGACAATCAGAATTGCTTCAAGGTGCTTTCCAGAATCCCAGGGCCTGACCCCAGACAAGCAACAGTGGCAGGAAAAACTCCCCTTTAACAGGAAGAAACCTGGAGCAGGACCAGGCTCATGTAGGGGGAGAGGAGAGGAGAGGAGAAGGAGGAGAGGGAGGAGGAGGAGAGGGAGAAGGAGAGGGAGAAGGAGAGGGGGAGAGGAGAGGAGAAGGAGAGAGATGAGAGGGAGAAGGAGAGGAAAAGGAGAAGGAGAGGGAGAAGGAGAGGGAGAAGGAGAGGGAGAAGGAGAGGGAGAAGGAGGAGAGGAGAGGAGAGGCGCAGAAACACACAAAAACCCACTATTTATACAGCGGGTCAGCGGGGCCGGAGGTCGTGATGCAGCTCCGAAGGCGGCGATAGCTGTAAATGAATGGATCTCCATCACATCACATCATCTCACACAGAAGCTCTAAAACTCTGAAAGTTGACTTCCAAACTCCGAGTCTTCTGAACCCCGGTGCTATAGATAAACAGTCGTCTTTGGCCCAGCTATTCCTGCATGTTTGCTTTTTAAACTGAAGATGTGCAGCAGCCTTTCAGTCTGCTACAGCAAACGCGTGAAACAGTTTGTGCAGCCTCAAACCTGGCGCCGGCACTTAAAAGCTCCTTATTTCTCTTCTCAGCACTTTTCCAGAGACATCGCCACAGTGTTTCTTTAATCATCTCACCATTAAGGAGAGCAGTCAGTGTTTACACTTGCCATCGGATGGAGCCTGGAATTCATTAGCCCGAAAAGCAAAGCAGAGAACTCCTGCTCTTCCTCAGTCACCCTCGGAATTTCCAGTCACCCTCGGCAGCTTGAACTGAATCCCGCCGTCTTTTGTAGTTTTATTAAGCATTTCCTCTTTGGGAGCGAAGGAAAACACCATTAGAGCCAAGTACCCTTCAACCACATTATGAATGATTCAACATTTGCAACACGTTGTCTCGTTAGCAAGGTTTAAAGATGCGGCGACGGTAGTTGCGCGCTGCTTTAGTGTTCGGCTGTTTGTCTTGGACAAAAGGCTACAAATTTCCCACAGAGGCGATTTTACAAAATCAACAGTGATAATAATGAAAAGCCTCACAGACCCTAGCTTGTGCAGGACAGACAAAATTAGCACTTAAGGAAATGATGAAATTACCATCTGAGGATCTCTGGCGTCTCTTTTAAATCCGTCCAGATGACAGCGAGAGCAGTTTCTGTAAGAGGCTCTGGGGAACTGGAGGTACCCTAAAACTCACCGACTGGAGCTAAAACAGCGCTAGCGAATCTGCACTTACTCGTATCACCCAAATAGCAACCATGGCCAATATTCTGACTGATGCAGGAAAAAAGGTGAATTTTACAAAGACTGGCGCTCCACCTGTGAGGACTGTTCCCAGACCAGTCGGGACACACAGCGTCCCCCCTCAAGGTGTCCTACCAGGTGGATTCAGGCCGTCTCAGACGGATTGTGTCCTTCGCTCCGTCAACCGACTCATTTTGACACACTTGTCTTGGAGGTCCTCTCAGCACCACTTACAAAACCAGTTTGACCTTCTCATGTCTGTGACGCTCTCCGACCAGAACCAGACTGTCCAGGGACCGAGAAATTAGAAACCTTGCCTTTGCTTATCAGCGGGTCCCTCATCAAGATGACAGGCTGGTAAGAGGGAGACATTAGCTTCATTAGCTCTTTTAGCCAACATCCAGACCAAACATACGTCTCCTGTCTGAAGGACACACTGAGAGGGACAATAATGAGACAACATGTGGACAAGAGTCTTTGGTACTTCAGCTCTTGATGGACATGGAAGACAACTGAATGGGAGGAGGAGAAATAACCCAGAGTGTGGACGATGAAGGTGGTGATGATGGTGAGCAGAGCAAAACCTGTTGAGACTCGTCAAACAAACAGGTCAAAATGGTTTGTGGGTGAATGGAGTCTTTAGATCGATATAATTAGATATACAAAATGAGGGAAACAGTAAAGTCCTACATGAAATACTTTGTTCTTTACATGGTTGAAGTCACACAAATTATCATTGGAAATCAAATGTATTAATCCATGGAGGTCTGGATTTGGACTCTAAATTAAAGTGGAAACACACAACAACTTTAAAGTAATGTCCTTAAAACAAGTCAAACTGAGGCTCAGTGGTGTGTGTGGCCTCCCACCTGGACATGCTCCTGATCTCCTGAGGGAGCTCCTCTCAGACCTGGACTAAATTATCCACCAACCCCTGGACAGTCGGGTGCAACGCGGCGTAACGTCTAAGATGTGGACTTGTTGGACTCAGCTCAGGGGAACGGTCGGGCCAGTCCACGGCATCAATGGCTTCTTCTGGCAGGAACTGCTGACACACTGCAGCCACATGAGGTCCAGCATTGTCTTGAATTCGGAGGAACCCGGGACCAAACGCTCCAGCATATGGTCTCACAAGGGTCTCATCTCGGTGCCAGTGGCCAATCTGTGGACGTCGGGCTCTCAGACCACCCTCATGGAGTCTGTTTCTGACTGTTTGAGCAGACACATGAGCATTTGTGGCCTGCTGGAGGTCACTTTGCAGGGCTCTGGCAGTGCTCCTCCTGTTCCTCCCCTCACAAAGGCGACGGTGGCGCTCCTGCCGCTGGGTGCCCTCCTACGGCCTCCTCCACAGATCCAGATGTACTGGCCTGTCTCCTGGTAGCTCCTCCATGCTCTGGCCCAGCTCTCATTGATGTTCCGTCCTGGATGAGCTGCACTACCTGAGCCACTTCTGTGGGCCATAGATGCCGTCTCACGCAAAAGTGACCAGAACATCAGCCGGAGAGCAAGAACTGAGACGTGGCCTGTGGTCCACTCCTGCAGAACCACTCCTTTATTGGGGGTGTCTCGCTAATTGCCTGTAATTTCCACCTGTGGTCCATTTGCACACCAGCATGTGAAACTGATTGTCAATCAGTGCTGCGTCCTGTGGACATTTTTGATTTCCCAGAAGTGTGATTGAGTTATATCGCGCTGTTTAAGGGTAGCCTTTGTTTTTTTGATCAGCTTATATATACGTCCTCAGATACATCATATCTGGTGTCGTGGGTTCGGATCGATTATGCAGGAAGGCCTCACGTTGCTGAACAGTTTCACCCTCTATCATCAGCCCCTCACATCCAGCAACACCTCGGACTGACGTTCAATGAATGCCACCTTATCATCCTCAGGAGTGTTTCTAATTAGCACAGACAAGCCTCCCCATGGGCGTGAGGAGGTTCCTCCTCATCACCGCGGCAGCTTTGAACCAAGGACGTGTTCCAGCTCGCTGATCCCAGAACAAACTGGGACTATGCAAATACCTTCACCCAAAATGATGTTGCAGTCTCTTTCATCAACATTTAGTGTACATCAAACACGTGCCTTGATTGTAGCGTTCCCTTGATTGAACGAGCGAGGATCTTTGTTCCGAGTGTGCATCCCAACGAACATGAAGGCAGAGCTCAGCCAGACGTAGTCATGGTGATGCTGGAACCTTGCATTAAGCTTCTGAAGGTAAAATAGAAATTCAATTACAAAGGCACCTATTGTCCATTCACAGCACTCAGAAGTGGAAACATGAACGCTCAAGAGATCCCTGAAGGTTCAAATATGTTTTCCACCTTTATTTAACCCAAACAACAAAGAGGTCTTATGGAAGAAACAGTAAAGGCGCCGATGAACCAGGGGGTAATCTAGATCATTTGAACAGTCGATTCCCGTGGCAGGAAACCTAGTTCAGCCACACAGAGAGTTTAATTTGTCTTTTCCTTCCCCTTCAGCCCATTGATTAAGATGATTAAGTCTCATCAACCCAATCAACACAAGCTACCCCCTCCAAATGAAAACCTAGCAGGAAGACGCTCATCACACATCTCTTATCAAGTACAGCATGATAGCAGCCTTCAGCCAATCATGGACCTCCCCCACAGTGGCAATAAATGAGCTGATTTGATGGGTCTAAATTTTTAATCACCCCTCAGAACCTGCCCTCTCATCTTCTCAGAGCTGTTTGTTTGCTGCAGCCGAGGTCAAGAGCGGCGAAAATGGAGGAAAAAGTCAAATATTGTCGTATACGGAGCCTCCACATTATTGGTTTCCAGATGAGAAGCTGCTGACTGATGAATGTTTTATGAAACTCAAAAGAAACAGTCGTTTTTGGGATGGAACCTTTGCTTTTATGATGACTCATCAAGAATGTTGCGGAGGGCAAAGAGCAGAAACAATGATGAGTTTGAGTGGCCAACGTTTCCATTCGTGAGCATATTACGATAATACGAATGATGAAGACGACAACATGAATGACAAGAATAATTGTTATTATATTTATTATTATTAGTAGTAGTAGTAGTGGTGGTTGTGGTAGTAGGAGTAGCAGCAGTACCAGTAGCAGCAGTATTAATAGCAGTCGTTTGTCATATTATTGTTGTTCTTCTTGTTGTTGGTGTTGTCATCGTCTTGGAGCTGATATTCGGGATGATTCTCAGGATGATACTTGGGATGATACTTGGGATGATACTCGGGATGATACTCGGGATGATACTTGGGATGATACTTGGGATGATACTCGGGATGATACTTGGGATGATACTCGGGATGATACTTGGGATGATACTCGGGTTGATACTTGGGATGATACTTGGATGATACTTGGGATGATACTGGGATGATACTCGGGATGATATTTGGGATGATACTCGGGCTGATACTCGGGATGGTACTTGGGATGATACTTGGGATGATACTTGGGATGATACTTGGGATGATACTCGGGCTGATACTCGGGATGATACTTGGATGATACTTGGGATGATACTCAGGATTATACTTGGGATGATACTTGGGATGATACTCGGGCTGATACTCGGGATCATACTTGGGATGATACTTGGGATGATACTCGGGATTATATTTGGGATGATACTCGGGCTGATACTCGGGATGGTACTTGTGATGATACTCGGGATGATACTCATGATGATACTCGGGATGATACTCGGGATGATACTTGGGCTGATACTCGGGATGATACTTATGATGATACTCAGGAAGATACTCGGAATGGCTTCTACGTTTGAATAATGTCTTTATTCTCTCTGTTTCACGTTTCTGAGAGATAGTAAAGAAAATTCAAATGATCTCAGCACCGAAGGAGACAAAGCCTGTCAAACATCTCACATTCAGTTGGTGATGCATTTTATTCTTCATGTCCTCTTCAGATAATTTCAAGCCTTGATCAAGACTGTGCAGCCATATTAATTATTGATCAATCACTAAATTAACCTACTGGAATAAAGATGAGCGGGTTTCAAATGTTTAATCTGAACTCGTCAGCAGCAAAATCACCTTTAAATGAGTTTGAAATACAGATGAACCTTTAAAGAATGAACACCTGAACACATCATGACTGCTGGCCACTTCTGACCACACGTGTGTGTGTGTGCGCGCGTGTGTGTGTGCGTGTGCACGTGTGCGTGTGCACGTGTGCAGACGCATTAAGTCCCCTTCAGATGGTTTTTCTTTTACGCTGAACGCATCATTAACATATGAATGTGATTTTCCTTCAATACGACACTGAAATGAACCTTTTCCTTTCTTTTCCTTCTCTTTCTTTCTCTTCTACGGTGAGAAGGAAACAACGGTAGCAATAAGCTCCCCGTCGACCATCAGGCGTTCCAAATGTTCTCCTTTAATGGGGCTTTTAAACAATCATTGCATGAATGTAAATTGATTTTTTCACCCTGCTGTGTGGAAAGAATAGAGCATTTTTATTTGCTGCGCTGCATTTACTCAACACTGCTGCCGTCTTTTTAATGATTTAATGCTCAATTATGGTTTCAAGAAATCCCCCCAACGTTTGAGGGTCTTCATACAGATGTTGTTACAATGTGGATTCACTTGTATCATTTGCATCAGTCCCCACCCCATCCCGCCCATCTGACCTCAGCTCATGAACACACTGGGCCAGATTCACCAATATGTTCTTAAGAATCTTCTTAGATTCTTTCTTAAGTTGTTCTTAAGAAGTTTCTTAAGAAAACCCTACGTCGAATTCACCAACGCGTTCGTAAACCCCAGAATTGTTCGCAGCTGTGTTCTTAGATTGATGAATACCATCTGTTCGTAAATTGAAAGCGCGTGCCAGGTGAGTCTAATTAACATATGCATAGCATAAGTCACCGCCCACTAATGCCCATAAAAGGAACTGCAGCAGGACCCTGTAGACAGAGCAAAAAGCAGCCAAATGCCCAAAGCGAAATGCCCAAAGCTTGCCTCTCCACGCCTGATTTCTGACGCCGTGTTGAACAATCAAGAAAGGATGGCTAACACGCTTGATAAAATTGCCTCAACCCTGATGACTATAGCCAACACGCTTAAAGAAATCAACGAGAATGTAAAAAAAAATAAACGTGTAAAAGCTGTGCTCTGAAACCGGTCTCTCTTATTTTTTCTTTTTGAAGTGAATCAAGACTGTTAGACTAAAATTGTGACAATAATGCATTTTATTCACAAACGGGCAATTAATCGCGCTCGAACGTGAACCGCGTGCCTGCAGTCTGGCCCCATCATTGCGTCAGGACGCACATCCTCACGGGGTTGTGGCTCTGTGTCCAAACACATCCAGCGCCCCTTTAACATGCCGATGGTGCGTTCAATGGTGGAGCGACTGCGCGCATGCATCTGATTGAATAAAACTCCTGTGGAGTCTGAGGGTTGGTCAGTGGTGTCAACAACCAGGGCATATCCTCGATCCCCTAATAAAATAAATCAAGATAAAATCAAATAAAAAGACAGTTTTGGCATGGTTTCCAATTTGGTTGATTAATGTTAAGTCATTGGCACATTTACGTAATTTTAAAATTCTCCGTGAATCACCAAAAATAGGAAATAAATAAATAAATATGACAGAATTATCATTGTAATATTGAATTTTATTGAACTGCACAAGAGAAGAAAACCCAACCATGCCAACATGTCGGCACTGAAATGTGCGCAAGAGTACTCCTGAGTGTTCGTAGGATTTGTTCTTACCTACGAATAAATCCAGGATAAGAAGAAATTGGTGAATGCCACAATCTTCGTAAAATGTTCGTAAGTGGGACTTAAGAACAAATTTGTTCGTAAGAACGTTTCGTGAATCTGGCCCACTCTTCTCTGCACTCTCTCATCCTACAAACAGGAACACTGAAGCTTCTCAGTCGCACCATCAAACTCATTCAACTGACATCCAATTAAGTCATAAATGTCACCTTAATGATGTGATGTTTTGTGATGTTTGATGACAGCTGAGTCGCCACAGCTGCTCAGTTCAGCAGCTTCTACCGGGGGTCAGAGGAGAGAAACCCGCCGTGACCTGCACAGCCGCCCAGGGGCCGGGCCCAGCACGGCCCCCAGAGGGGGAGCCAGAGCTGACAGGGAAGAGGGCACACCCCGACACACATGGCATGCAGACACACACACACCAGGAGACCAGGGGGTCTCTCAGAAGCTTCCAGACCGATGTTCTGGCTCCCGGATGTGTTTATGGTGCTTCAGTACCTGCGTCTAACACCCGGTTCTGATATTCTGGGCCAGTCTGCGGGGTACTCGGACGGGAGTCACAATCGCAGTCAGTCACGGGACACACTTGCTGGGAAACGTTTGTTGCACTGCTGGAGTGCCTTTGAGCAAAACACCACAGGGCCAAACAGCCCGTGCCAGTTGAGGGAGGCCGACTCCCTCAGCTGTTCTTCCTCTGCAGTCTGCAGCGCGCTGCGTGGACTCTGGCCTCAGCTGACGGTTCTGCAGCCATCTTCAACCCAGCCAGGTCCTCCTTCATGTTGGCACTCGGCCGTCCATGAGGTTGACCTCTTCTTCTTCTTTCGGCTCCTCATCATGGTGACTCAGCTGCCCGAGGGGGTCTCTCAGCAGGTCATCATCTCGGCCCGTCTTCCTGATGCATGGATCTCGTTGCTTTGTCCTGAAAATGGCTCTGATGCTCTCTGGGCCTCGGCCTCCTTCCAATTAGAGGACAATCTTGGGGTTGTGGGCTTGTGGAGAAGCCCCCGGGCATTCAGAGGCTCTTTATTGTCTTGATATCTGTGGCATCCATCTTCTCCTTTGGCCAGGTTCCTGTACCTGCTGGTGGCCTGACGGGAGGCTCAGGCTTGATGGTTGAGCCTTCCACTGATGCAGGCAGCTGTATTACATATCCTCAAGTGCATGGTGCTTTCTAATTGGCCCAGAAGACTTTAAGATGTGAATAATGTCTTTTTTAAAGGCTTTTAAACTTATAACCAATACAAGAACATTTAAATGTGTGCAGTGCTTCATCACTGGTGGAATCCAATAAGTGGTGAGAGAGGAGCTAACACGTTTTGTTCTCAGCTCTTCTAACAGCTCGTTCACCAAGGGTTTTGAGTATTCCAGTGACATTTGATTTTGCTGCTGCTGGTGCAGGTGCACTTTTAAACTGGGGCATCATGTCAGTGTAGGAAAGGATCAGCAACTACATGAATCTGCTGTCAAGGTCGCTTTTCGCCACGCTGTAAGCAGAGTTTGTGTGCAGCGGTTTCCGCTTCCTTCAGCGGAACAAAGTGTTATTTCTTGGTTCTTAATGTGTTCTGAGAGTGGGGGCATGCTATTACATCATTATTACTGTCTCCTGGAGGGATAATCATGCCTCAGACACCAGTCCTGGGTTCACACAGGAGCTCCATGCTGCTGGCTTCCCTTTTAATCCAGCGTGAGTTTATAGCTAAAATACTGATTAAAGCTGTTTTTTTGTTCCTGGGTATAAAGTTAAAAGCTCTATTTTTAGGATGCATCACTGCAAGCGGTAGCTGGATGCTGCCCGTATCAGCACTGCTTGTTTTCTTTAACCCTGCCTGTTATTTGTTACTTAAACGTGATCTTCCAGAAAGACCAGGTGTCGGGGAGGAGGAAGAGGGGTGGCGGGAGACAGTGCTGAGCAAAAGGTAGGAACGATCTTATTCCATCTCTCTTTCTCATTCGATGACCCGTGGAGTCTGTAACAAAGCAGCTACAAAATCCATCTTGTTCTGAGCGATCCCATCCGTTCAGACACATGCCTCCCGTCTCCCTACCTCAGCTGACTCCCACGTCTGCTGCGACACCACGCTGGCTCTCGCCAGAGCCAATTCGGCATTCATTTTGATCTTGAAAGACACAGTAATAAATAAATATATGGAGTGGAACAGTGCATAATGCATGGCTAAAGAAGCGGGTGGCATGACGACTGAGAGCCCACTCAAAGGGGTACTTGAAAAAGACGAGATAATAGAGCGTGCACAGATTAGCACATGAAGGCCATGACACACACACACACACACACACGCACACACACACCTACACACAGATTAGTGCAGAGGTTTGGTGGCCTGTAGCATCTTCAGTGGCTCGTGTACCAGAGGGTTTGCTGCATTGCTGTCAGTTCCATATGAAGGAGCATCACAGAAGCAAAAGCTTCCCTCACAGTTCAACGTGCACGCTGGACCTGTTGGGTTGGACAGATTTGTTCAGCATCAATGGGAGACTCATTATAGTTCATCAGGGAGAGAAGCTAAATCCTTATTTCTGAAAAGAGGATGAAACTTTGCAGGCTCTTCAGACACTATAGTTCTTCACAAAAGACGGTTCTGCTGTGAGAAGCTTAAAGTTGCATTTTCTGTGTTGGACCTGGTTAATTTAAATAACTGCTTTAAGTTCCCTCTGATGAGGGCAGTTCTCAAACTCTTTCATCCTGTTCTGCTCTGTATTCATCTAAGCTGCACACAGAAGCTCCAGGATCACATGAAGGAAGAAAACCTGCATGTGTGTGATCTCACTGAAACCATCTCCACATGTTCAGGCCTGCTCCTCTGTGTTCCTCTCAGACTGCTCCCCAGAACATCCTGCATCCAGCTCTGTCTCTCTCCCCCTGCTGCTGCTGGAGAGCAGCACCGATCCTGATGGCTGCTGGACTTTAGCCACGTGGCTAATGACACACAACCAGCTTCAATCTCAGTCTTGAGCTTCTCTTCTTTGTGTGGTCTTGATGTGGACACGAGCGCCTGAACACATCATGATGCGTTTTTAGTTTGGTCTTCACAAGTTCATCGTTTGGTTCAACATATGGCAACAAATGTAAGAAATGAAAACATGCAGCACATTTGAAAGCTGTAATTCATGATCAATCAGCTGAATGCTGTTTCTAGGCATCTCAATCAATCAATCAATCAATCAATCAATCAATCAATCAATCAATCAATCAATCAATCAATCAATCAATCAATCAATCAATCAATCAATCTATCTATCTATCTATCTATCTATCTATCTATCTATCTATCTATCATCTATTTATATAAAGTCTTTTACAATCAGAATTGGAGAGGAGAGGAGAGGAGGGAGAGGAGAGGAGGGAGAGGAGAGGAGAGGAGAGGAGAGGAGAGGAGGAGAGGAGGGAGAGGAGAGGAGAGGAGAGGAGGAGAGAGGAGGAGAGAGGAGAGGAGAGGAGAGGAGAGGAGAGGAGAGGAGAGGAGGGGAGGGGAGAGGAGAGGAGGGGAGAGGTACAACATAGAAATACATTAATTATATTATAATAAACTGCCGGTAGAACTGAGTGGGCCAGCCGGGTCAGAGGTCAGAGGTCAGAGGTCAGCAGTAGCTGTGGTTGTTTCAGAACAATCCTTCTGTTGGCCTCCAGATCTGTTGGAATGTTGATCTAAAACAGTTTGAAACAGCATATTTTGTGATATTGTGCACAAGTAAATAAAAGCAAGCTCAGCCCTTCACAATGAAGTAATGTTGGATACTAGCAGGAGATTTGACCTTCAGATTGTGTGTTTTATGCTTCTTGTGGCAACACAAAAAAGTGAGAAGGAAACGCTGGTGAATAAGGATTTGGGACGCAAACAGCGGCGGTGGATCCAGAGGTGGAGGTGTGACCTGGCCTTGCTTCTCAGCAGAAAGGTTCTGTTCCCGGCCCAGAGATGGACTGCAGAGCGCTGCAGAGTCCTAAAGGATTGTGTAAAGGCTCCCTCCCGCCTCAGAACTGCCCAGGTTACTGTCCTTTCAGCTTCTGCTCCTCTCAACTCTACACCTAAAAGGTTCCTCACATTTTACAGTAATACTGAAGATCATCAGCATGAGAATTAAAGGATACTTCTTTTTCATTTTGTGAGTCCAAAGTCAAAATGACTGCAAATAGTATATTTAAAACATAGAAAAAAGGAAGTGGCCTTGAATTTCTCATCGTACCTCATTTCTCATAATCCATCATTTACAAACAGAATTGCTGGGATCTACACACACACACACACACACACACACACACACACACACACACACACACACACACACAGCCGTTTCAATGATACAGTTGGTTCAGACCACCAGAACTTTGCTGTAGAAACACGGTGGTCAATGTCACCTACACCTGCTGGATGACATCATGATATATGATATCATGCTGTATGCCATCATGCTGTATGACATCATACTCCATTACATCATGCTCTATGATAACATGCTGTGTGACTTCATGATGTATAACAAAATGCTGCATTACATCATACTTCATGACATCATGCTGTATGATATCATCCTTCACGACATCAGGCTGTATATCATACTCCATGACATCATGCTGTATGACATCATACTCCATGACATCATGCTGTATGATATCATACTCCATGACATCATGCTGTATGACACCATGCTGTATGACATCATACTCCATGACATCATGCTGTATGCCATCATGCTGTATGACATCATACTCCATGACATAATGCTGTATGACACCATGCTGTATGACATCATGCTCCGTGACATCATGCGGTATGACATCATACTCCATGACATCATGCTATATGACACCATGCTGTATGACATCATGCTCCATGACACCATGCTGTATGACATCATGCTCCATGACATCATGCGGTATGACATCATGCGGTATGACATCATGCTGTGTGACACCATGCTCCATGACATTATGCGATATGACATCATGCTGTATGACATCATACTCCATGACATCATGCGGTATGACATCATGCTGTATGACATCATGCTCCGTGACATCATGCGGTATGACACCATGCTGTATGACATCATGCTGTATGACATCATGCTGTATGACATCATGCTGTGTGACATCATGCTGTATGAAATCATGCTCCGTGACATCATGCTCCGTGACATCATGCGGTATGACATCATGCTGTGTGACACCATACTCCATGACATCATGCGGTATGACATCATGCTGTATTACACCATGCTGTATGACATCATGCGGTATGACATCATGCTGTGTGACACCATGCTGTATGACATCATGCTCCGTGACATCATGCTCCGTGACATCATGCTCCGTGACATCATGCGGTATGACATCATGCTGTGTGACATCATTGCGGCATCAGCCTGCCTTTGCTGTGGCAGCACTGTGAGCGTGACAGCAGCCAGCAGGAGGCTCAACAAGGGGCCAGGCCGGTTAGGGTTAGGGTTAGGGTTAGGGTTAGGGTTAGGGTTAGGGTTAGGGTTAGGGTTTGGGTTAGGGTTAGGGTTAGTGTGTGTACGTTAGGGTTAGGGTTAGGGTTAGGTTAGGGTTAGGGCTAGGGTTAGGGTTAGGGCTAGGGTTAGGGTTAGGGTTAGGGTTAGGGTTAGGGTTAGGGTAGGGTTAGGGTTAGGGTTAGGGTAGGGTTAGGGTTAGTGTGTGTACGTTAGGGTTAGGGTTAGGGTTAGGGTTAGGGTTGGGTTAGGTTAGGGTTAGGGTAGGGTTAGGGTTAGGGTTAGGGTTAGGGTTAGTGTGTGTACGTGTGCTCTGCTCTGTGTGTGTACGTGCAGGATGAGTGTGCAGGAGGTGATGAAGGTTGTTTCACTACTGATTTAGTCCTGAAAATTAAACAGAGACGTCAGTTTTCTCATCATTGGTAAAAATCACATAAACCACAAATGATTACAAAGATCCACTGAATCAGAACAATTCAGATCAAATTACAAAAGTGCTTGAAGATTCATAAATAAAGTCATAGATTCCACACCTCGATAAAGTTGATTTCTATTAAAACATCTCCAGTTTATTTCCACATCAGCGAGTTACGCTGAAAGGAACATGAAAGGAACTTGAACACAGTTTTTGTCTCTAAATGTTGATAATAAACTGACATAAAAGCAGTTGTTTGTTGAAGCCTTGTCGATCTCCTTCCTGTCCATTTCAGATCAGCTGGATCCAGTAGGTTAGCACTGTAGCTGCAGGGAACCTTCTGGAACCTTCTCCCATCTGCATCCAGGATCTGCAGAGCGTAGCCAGAGGGATGATGTCCTGGTGTCCTGGTTATGTCTCTTTACAGGAACCCTCCCCCCCCCCCCCCCCCCCCCGCCCCCCCGCCTCAGGCCAAACAACCAGGTCTGAAATGGTTCTGGTTGCTCCAAACTTCTTCCATTCCTGATGTTTTCTGACGGTCGTGTTTCTTTACACGTCATGTCATTTAACCAACTTTAAAATAGGTGGGAACAAAACAAGCTGTAAAACATCTCAAAGATGACTGAGAAGACTGGAAGAACCTGAGCGCTGAAGTTCAGAGGTCAGTCAATGTCGTGCTTTTATTCCTACATTTAGGAGGTGTAAGGATGACGTTCCCTCATCTGGAGATATAAGCCCATTATGCAGAACTTGTGAGGATCTGGTGGATCTGCAGCAGTTACGTAACTGTGAGCTTTACAGCAAAGTCATGCACTTCCTGCTAATGTCAACAGGGGGCCATGGAGGGAGGATTGGTTTGATGTTGTTTGATGTTCTAAAACCAGTAAGAAGCTTAACTGCTGCGCTCAGCCAAGTCAAGCTCGTGATTACTGATTAATGTGGGGGTTCCTGCTGTCCAGCCTGGAGAAAACCAGGTCAGAGATGAAGGTAGAAACACGAGGGGGCTCCATTATTGGCAGCTCTGCCTGATTAAACGGGTCAGGTTAAGACAATAAGAGCCACCCGCAGCTGCTGACCTCATACATGTCAGGTTCTGGTGAGGACCGGACATCTGACTTGTGGTTTGCAGTCGGCACGGCGATGAGATTCTGGAATAATCCAATAGAGGATTTTCCATAAAGCCGCCGAGCTTACACCTGGGCACCGCGGTCAGTGACCAGAGCCGGGACATCTGGACCCACAATGTGACATTTCAACAGTCTTCCTGTTAGCACGGTAAGGACATGGATTTACTCCCTCTGTCCAATCTCCACCGGCAGCAGGGCACAAACGACAGATTTGTCTTTATTTTCTCGGCCTCGAACCCAAACCAGGATCCTTCCAGTGTGGTTGGACAAGCCCACGGTGTTTTCCCTGTTTGGCAGAAATAAATAAAAAGAATAAAATGCTAAAATAAGGTGGTTGAAGGACAGTTAGAAAGGGCAACAGGCAGGAAGTCTCATTGGAACACCGGGCCCGGTCCGGTTCTGTCCGTCCTCTCGTCTTTATTACGCAGCAAACAAATAAACAAGTGAATGTGGGTGTTGCTGTTCAGCTTTTAATGGCACACGTTCTCTCCCTTCAGACAGCCCTTTAGGATTTGGTGACATGTGTAAAAGTTGTTAAATCATCTCTGAATTACAACCTGTCACATTCTCCTGCTCAGATCTGTGGAGCTCAGGAGCAGAATAATGGCTGACAGCTCCGCTGCAGCAATAGCGATAGCGATAGCAGCTAATCAGCTATCAGCAGGGATTAATGAGGCCACTTTGTCTCCTCTCCTTCATCCTCCCCTCTCACTCCCTGCCGTGATCACACCCTGACTTCCGCTGCTCCGGCCTTTGCAGGAATATGCGAAGCTGGTGGAACGCGTAGCGCACGTTGCAGCAGCAGCAGACGTGCACGGATTCGCCAACCGAGGGAAGGGAGGCAGCAGAAATCCTCCATTAGGGCCTCTTTCATTGCAGGAGCACTGACATCATCAGCCTGCAGTAAAATCCCCACTGGACTCCTGAAATGAAGCTGCAGGAAGCTACATTTGAGGCAGCGGGGGATTATGAGCCCGAGGCAAACCTGGACGGAAAAAACTGATGACAGGAAAAATGAATTTTCATAGTTTAACCTTGCCAGTGCCAGTTGATCTTCCACGCTCCAGCATCTCTGGCAGTTTTAGATGGCCGGAAATAATACTTTATTGCTTAGGCTGCGCACGCGCGCACGCACACACACACACACACAACACACACACACACCACACACACACACACACACACACCACACACACACACACACACAGAATTAGATGTTTCAGAAATTGTGCTGCACCACATTTTTCTGATTAAAAAATCCTCTCTGAACAACGATTAGGACGATTTTTGATATTTTCATTCAAAGGCTTGGCTAACCCTAACCCTAACCTTAACCCTAACCCTAACCCTAACCTCTAACCCTAACCCTAACCCTAACCCTAACCCTAACCCAACCCTAACCCTAACCCTAACCCTAACCCTAACCCTAACCCTACCCTAACCCTAACTCTAACCCTAACCCTAACCCTAACCCTAACTCCAACCCTAACCCTAACCCATTCAAAGGCTTGGCTAACCCTAACCCTAACCCTAACCTTAACCTTAACTCTAACCCTAACCCTAACCCTAACCTTAACTCTAACCCTAACCCTTAACTCTAACCCTAATGCTAACCCTAACCCTAACCCTAACCCTAACCCTAACCTTAACTCTAACCCTAACGCTAACCCTAACCCTAACCTTAACTCTAACCCTAACCCTAACCCTAACCCTAACCCTAACTCTAACCCTAATGCTAACCCTAACCCTAACCCTAACCTTAACCCTAACCCTAACCTTAACCCTAACCCTAACCCTAACCCTAACCCTAACCCTAACCTTAAGTCTAACCCTAACGCTAACCCTAACCCTAACCCTTAATTCTAACCCTAACCCTAACCCTAACCCTAACCCTAACCCTAACCCTAACCTAACCCTAACCCTAGCCCTAGCCCTAACCCTAACCCTAACCCTAACCCTAACCCTTGTGGATCCAAATGGTGGATCTGGGCTCATCCAATCCTAGTTTCCTTGAGTCCAGACTCTGATGTTTTTTTAACCACTTCTGGGCTGCGACCTCCCCCCGTGGGTCGCGGCTGTAGCGTGAACCCTGAATCTGGCTTCTGCTCCGCTGAGGTGGACCCCAGCCTTCAACACTGTGGTGGCGTCTAGAAGCTGAGCGTTCTCCACCTGATAACAGCCGGCTAGCGTGTAGTTTCAGCCCTCGGTGTGGCCCTGATGCTGTGAGCTGCAGCCAGTTCAGTCTTTAGCCTTTAGCCTAGCCGTCTTTAGCCTTTAGCAGCTGCAGCTGTGTGTGTTTAACTCTGTGCCAGAAGTGAAAAATGAAGTTGGTCTTTGAAAGATTCTGGATTTGAAGGTTTTATTTTACACCCACTTGCTCCCACATCGATTTAGGGGTGTCAGACGTTGCTGAGCGTTGGTTCTGTAGCGTCAGAGACCTGCCCTCTGGGTCGCGTGGAGCTGAGCTGCCTTCATCGAGCTCAGCGGCAGCAGAAGGCAGCAACCTGCTGCTGCCGCTCTGAGGTCTTAAAGTCTCTCTGATTGCTCACATGACATTTTGTGGGTGAATCGCACACGATTATCGACGTACAGTATGTGGAGATCCTGACACAGGTGGGTGGCTCTTCTTTACATCCCTCTGCCTCTTTGGGTTTTAGTCTCCACAATCTCCCCAAAAGCTGATTTTATGTCAGATGGAGTGTTTGAAACCCGTTTAAGGATGTTGCTCATATCACATTTTAACGAATCGAAATGCACTTTCACAGAAGGTACATCAACACTTATATCATGCTGTATTTATATTGACTACATGTCTCAGCAGTTACAAATTATACATTTTAAAAAAGAAAATTCCATCAAACAATGAAATGAAAACCTTTAAATATAACAAGTGGATATAACACAGCCATGCTTAGAGAAAATACAACACATGCTAACACCTCATGTTTCGCCATATGTTAATGTAGCGTCCTCAACAAAAGTGTTTGGCTGCGCTCTTCAGGTAATATCTAAATGCACAGCCAACCTCTGACCTGTGCAGGTGATGAATGGATGAGACCTCCCATCAGGGTTGTGTTTCACCTGATTAAACTGGTCTCCTCAGCACACCCAGCCGCTCCATCGCTAACTTAGCTCACAAATCTCTCCTGAAGCTGCTCACAGGAAACGAAGAGGAACAATTCCCGCCCCGATGTTTGCGTCGCCGCCAACCTTTGTGATCGGAGCCACCTGATGGTTATTACATGTGTTTCTGCAGAGGCAGCCAAGCAGATGATGATTATGCCACATTTTAATTAGGTGTCCAATCATGTGTTTGCTTCGGCTCTTAATTCCCACTGACGTTGCTGAGGAAATCATTGTTCCTTTGTTTGTACGCAGAAACCATTAACACGTGCAGCATCCATCCGTCGGATTAATCGGAGGCCAATTGTTTTTTATAAATTTGATTTATTGGCTAACACCCCTTTAGCCAACCAAGACAAGCCGCAACGATGTGTGGTCTATTCTCATTCCGACGCTGTAGGGGGCGCTACAGGCTTTGGCATTTATCAGCAGGAAAAGAGCAGAAACTCATGTGCTGCCATCGCTCTTCTTCTCCGTCTCCTCCTGTGAGGATGACGACCATTCGGTGCTGTAAACATCCTCCGAGGGAAAAAGAGCCTGGAATTTCAGGACATCAGCCGTGATGTCACGTTTGGATGAGGGATCGGGAGTCAGACCTGCTCTTTCTACACCCGCATCCTGCTTCCACCACGCTGTGATGCCAAAGGTTCCTGTCTTTAATCTAATGTCAATGAATCAGACGTTTCTACTCACTCATCACCAGATGTGCTTCCAGCTGTGTTCTTAGCTTCTTGCTCTTAAAGGTTGCTCTTTCTTCCCCACGCGTGTTCCTGGAGGAGCTTTTGTTGCAGAGCAACAGCATGTTGCCTCAGTTGTAGTTGTGTTTGGATTAAGAGACTGAATTTACTGTTCTGTGGGTTCAGTAAGAGATTTGCTCCAGACTTTGAGAGTCTGTGCAGCGCTCAGTTTCTTTGTTCGAGGCGTGTCGGCCCTTCAGGAGGTCTGTTGGAGGTCTTCGGCCTGGTGTAGTCGTGTGATGGGAGATGACAGATATACGACTGCCTTACTTTCTAAGAGATGTGTGAACAGTTCAGAACATCAGGAAATGTGGTGGCTGGGGGTGGGGTTGGAGGGGGTTCAGGCCCCAAGCTTTGATCCTGAGTCTCCAACGGGGACAAGAAAGGACTGGTGGTGTCTGAGGAGGGGCACTACAAGATCTCAGCTGTCAGGCAAGAGCACCAAGGAAAGTGGACCACCTGGGAAACTGTGACCAACAGAGCCTCAACATGGGCTGGAAGATCCTCGAGGCAGGCCTGAGCTTCCTAAACTGAGCCACACAGGACCCCCTCCCAAGGCCTGAAACTGCCCAAACCCCCACCTGCAACACAGAGACGTGCTGAACTGGCACTGGCAGGGTTTGGACACTAGACGGATAAAACCAGTATCTCACGCTTGGGTAGGGGTCCAGGACTCCGGCCCGAGGGCCCGGTCCATCCTGGTCCCTGGAGCCGAGTCAACTTCCCTCAGACACTCTTCTCTGGTCAACATGTGCCACAATGATGATCATGGCTGAACTCAAAGAGCCGTGGGAGGAGGCAGGGAAGCTGCCCAGGAGAGATAAAAGCAGAGTGGTGCCAGTCAGAGTGGGCCGCAGAGAAGAAGAATCGGTGGGTGTGGCCAGAAGATCCGCTGGCCAAGGAGGCAGAGGATCCGCTGGCCAAGGAGGCAGAGGATCCGCTGGCCAAGGAGGCAGAGGATCCGCTGGCCAAGGAGGCAGAGGATCCGCTGGCCAAGGAGGCAGAGCGAGGGGGCTCCTGGATCTAGAGCTGCAGATGGAAAAAGAGCAGCGCTGCCGGCTGCAGGGCGGGCAGGCGGACACGTCCCCACCAGATGACGACCCCGCAGCTGCCCTGGTGGCACCGGCGGACCCTCGGCAGGCAGAAAGAAATCTCCTTTTTGCTGTTGACATGGAAACGAGGCCTTTTCCTCATGGCTCCACTGCGAGGTTCTGCCGTCTGTTAATGTTTGAGCTGGTTTGCTTCGCACAAATATGATGCGTGTTGCTTTAACATCGTCTCTGGTGATTCAGCTCATCATGGTTGCAGCCCAACATCAAACCTCTCAGGACTGAGACACTGATGGCAAACTTGCTGCCTCTGAGCAGGACACAGGACGTTTGACGAGGTCCGTCGTGTCCTACGTCCCTACGGAAGGCCTTATGGAATATATAAGCTATGTACTCATATAGAGTTTTTACTTCCTGTCTAAATATCGTGCATGGACCGACTGTCCACGTCTCCAATATGATGCTATTATCCACTGATATGATCCACTATCATATGGGGAAACTCTCACCAATTCCTTCTATTCCTGACTGGAGTAATGGGAGCTGCGACCACTCGATCCCAGCGTCCCTGAGGCTGTCGTCCTGCTCTTGTAAGCAGCTGGACAACACACATGTTGGACTTTGAGGAACGCGTCACTGCGAGCAGCACCGTTAGCGCGCTGCTCAGGCCACCCTCCACCCGGGAGTCCCTCCGTGCTGCTGCTGCTCGCTCAAGGCTCAGCCGATCCTCAGTGACATGATCAATCTCACATCAGAGGAACCGGATGACTTCCAGTGTTGGAGATCAACCCCAGAGAATGTGAGACCAACAGGAAGTGGGACGTATGCGCCACAGCGAGGGTGTTAAACGTGAGAACGGAGGATAATCTGGTGAGTTTGAGTCTTTTGTTGCACTTAGCCTCGTATTTGGAGGGCCTGCTTGATCTTTTGTTTCGGTTAAGCTCAGGATTTCATCTGCCTCCATTTGGACATGTCCGTTTGACTCTTGTCTGACCCCTCGTCCACGAGCTTTGTGATTGGTCATAACTCTCACACTGGTGCTCCTGCTGTTCATTCATGTGTTCACTCGCGACTTACAGGACTCATGATGCATCCTCCACCCAGCCAACTGCTCTCCAACTCACACTTTTGTTGCCTTCCACATCTTAAAGGGTCCGAAGAAACATTATCTGACGAGGTCTGAACTCCGGAGTTAGGACGGAGTCAGAAGCCAGAGTGACTCTGGTTTCCTGCTCCGGACCAGAGCCTGACGGGAGTCCTCACAGCAGACTGATGATGGCAGGTTGGGTACGTTTGGAGTGTTTTGTTATCAGCCGTCAGCCAACAGAACACAAGCGGGGGGGGGGGGGGGGGGGGGGGGGGGGGGGGGGGGGGGGGGGCAGTAATGCAGCCATTATCTCTGCAGGAGTCCCCAACAGATATCAATCGTACCCTTTTGTGGAATCTATTTGTGCATCGTCAGAAGCCATAAATAGACGTGCCTGCTTCCTCAAACGTGTGGCTGAACAGCATATGGAGGTCAAGCTCAGGACAAAATAAGAGCATGCTAGCCAGGGAGCCAATGCTAATGCTAATGGAGGAGAGTCCTCGGGAAAGGAGAGTCCAGGAAGCAGTAGCACGTTTGCTTCCAGCCGTGTGTGTTGATGAGGAATCCTTTTGTTCGCAATTGTTAACTCGCCGGTGGTGCCGAAGCAGAACTCTGCGCTCAGAATTCAACATTTGCTGGTAGAAAAACAGCATTTTACCTTTCGCGGATGTTTGCTTGCAAAAAGCAACGGTTCGGTGAAAGACTCCAATGGATATTTGATACTTCATGTATTTAACATGCTAAAATGAAATTAGCAGCACTTTCTTCCCTCTAACCATTAACCTGACCCACGGTTCCAGACGGTGTGTGTTTAACAACGCTCTTATTTTGAGTGGGAGGTGGCCCAATGCTGCTGCTGTGTGTGTGTGTGTGTGTGTGTGTCCACTGAGGGGTGGGTCACAGCGCTGCACACGCAGCTTTCTCAGGCTTTTATGGTACTGAGCTGCACCCACGTGCCGCTCCGCTCAGGCTGCTGATGGATGGGTGGATGGATGGATGGATGGATGGATGGGTGGATGGGTGGATGGATGGATGGATGGATGATGGATGGATGGATGGATGGAGGGATGGTGGATGGATGGGTGGGTGGATGGATGGATGGGTGGATGGTTGTGTGGCTGGGTGGGTGGCTGGGTGGCGGCTGGCTGGGTGGCTGGCTGGGTGGGTGGCTGGTGCTGGCTGGCTGGCTGGCTGGCTGGATGGCTGGATGGGTGGGTGCTGGCTGGCTGATGCTGGCTGGTTGGGCTGGGTGGTTGGCTGGGTGGCTGGCTGGCTGGCTGGAGCTGGCTGGATGGCTGGCTGGGTGGGTGGCTGGCTGGCTGGCTGGCTGGGTGGCTGGGTGGCTGGCTGGCTGGCTGGCTGGCTGGGTGGGTGGCTGGCGGCTGGCTGGCTGCTGGGTGGCTGGGTGGCTGGCTGGCTGGCTGGCTGGGTGGCTGCTGGCTGGTGCTGGCTGGGGCTGATGGCTGGCTGTGGGGGGCTGGCTGGCTGGCTGGGTTGGTGGCTGGGTGGCTGGATGGCTGGCTGGGCGCTGGGTGGCTGGTGGCTGGCTGGCTGGCTGGCTGGCTGGCTGGGCGGCTGGTGCTGGCTGTCTGGGTTGGGTGCGCTGGCTGGCTGCTGGTGGCTGATTGGCTGGGTGGGTGGCTGGCTGGGTGGTTGCTGGGTGGGTGGATGGCTGGCTGGCTGGGTGGATGGGTGGATGGCTGGATGGTGGATGGTGCTGGCTGGCTGGCTGGATGGCTGGGCGGCTGGGTTTGGCTGGATGGATGGGTGGGTGCCTGGCTGGCTGCTGGCTGGTTGGATGATGGCTGGTGGGTGTGCTGGGTGGCTGATGGGTGGGTGGCTGGCTGGCTTGGCTGGATGGCTGTGTGGCTGGCTGGCTGGATGGCTGGCTGGCTGGCTGGGTGCTGGCTGCTGGGTGGCTGGCTGGGTGGCTGGCTGGGTGGTGTGGCTGGATGGATGGCTGGGTGATGGGTGGCTGGATGGATGGATGCTGGCTGGATGCAGATGGCTGCTGGATGGCATAGGCTGCTGCAGTAGTCGTTGCAGCAGCAGATATGGCAGCAGCAGCAGCAGCAGCAGCAGTAGTAGCAGGCAGCAGCAGCAGCAGCAGGCAGCAGCGGCAGCAGCAGGCAGAGTATGTGTCTGGGCAGCAGAGCAGCAGCAGTAGCAGCAGCAGCAGTATAGCAGTAGCAGAGCAGTAGCAGCGCAGCGCATCAGCAGCAGCGCTAGTAGCAGCGTAGCAGCAGCAGCAGCAGTAGCAGTGCAGTAGTAGCGACAGTAGCAGCACACAGTAGCAGCAGTAGCAGAAAGTCAGCAGTAGCAGCGTAGCACAGCAGATAGCAGCAGCAGTAGCGCAGTAGCAGAGCAGTAGAGCAGAGCAGTAGCAGCAGTAGCATTGCAGCAGCAGTAGTAGTAGTAGTAAGCAGCAGCAGCAGCAGCAGTACAGCAGCAGCACAGCAGCGCAGCAGCAGTAGCAGCAGCATCAGCAGTAGCAGCAGCAGCAGTAGCAGCAGCAGCAGCAGCAGCAGCAGTAGTAGCAGCAGCAGCAGTAGTAGCAGCAGCAGCAGTAGCAGCAGCAGTAGTAACAGCAGCAGTAGCAGTAGCAGCAGCAGCAGTAGCAGCAGCAGCAGCAGCAGCAGCAGTAGCAGCAGCAGTAGCAGTAGCAGCAGCAGCAGCAGCAGCAGCAGCAGTAGTAGCAGCAGCAGCAGTAGTAGCAGCAGCAGCAGCAGTAGCAGCAGCAGTAGTAACAGCAGCAGTAGCAGTAGCAGCAGCAGCAGTAGCAGCAGCAGCAGCAGCAGCAGCAGCAGTAGCAGCAGCAGTAGCAGCAGCAGTAGCAGCAGTAGTAGCAGCAGCAGCATAGGGCAGCAGCAGCAGCAGCAGCAGCAGCAGCAGCAAGCAGCAGCAGCAGCAGCAGCAGCACAGCAGTAGCAGCAGTAGTAGCAGCAGCAGCAGTAGCAGTAGCAGCAGCAGCAGCAGCAGCAGCAGCAGTAGCAGCAGCAGCAGCAGCAGTAGCAGCAGCAGCGCAGCAGCAGCAGCAGTAGCAGCAGCAGCAGCAGCAGCAGCAGCAGCAGCAGTAGCAGCAGCAAACACACTGTGGAGGAGAAAGGAGGATGGAGAGATGGAGGTGGGCCAGCGAGCGGTGGAGCTTCCTGCTGCCTCAGTCAGAGGGGGAGATGGGGGCAGGATGTTGGGCCCCCGGGGCAAATACAGCAGCAGCTTGGCTCCTCGCTGTTTGGCAGGACGGCCTCATGTAAATATCTCTGTCACACACATACACAGACACACACACACACACCCACACGCACACCCACACACACACACCACCCACACCACACACACACACACACACACACACACACACACACACACCCCCACACACACAGTCTGAGCTGAACCATCACCTTCAATTATGCATCATTAAATGATAACAAGACCTCATAATTCTCATTTCACAGCAAATCTTCCAATGCAAAAAAACTCAACACAACCATGAAGCTCGTCGCGCTCGTCACGTGCACACGTTAGCACGCACGCTAATATAGCAACACAAGCATGAAGCTTGTCGCGCTCGTCACGTGCACACGTTAGCACGCATGCTAATATAGCATCTTTGCTGACGCACTGCCTGGATGAATGAATGAAAACTCCCAGCCCTCTGCAGACCTCTGTAAAGTTCAGCAAGAGCGCACACACACACACACACACGGGTGAAAATAGACATGCACACACACAGACATGCACACACTCACACAGAAGACCTCCATATTGTGTGCAGCAGCACAATTTCAAAGAAGGTATTAATTAATATCGTATATATATAATATATTAGTATAAATATTGGTCCTGTGTCAGGCTTTCTGTGAGTGATTGTGGTCTGTTTCAGTAGATGTGAAGACGTCTGTCCCTCTGATGGAGGCAGCAATGCTGACGGACAGCTGGACAACTGTGCTGTGGACAACTGTGCTGTGGACAACTGTCCTGTGGACAACTGTGCTGTGGACAACTGTCCCGTGGACCACTGTCCTGGGGACGGTCCACCAGCGGTGCTCCGTCCCCGGTGGCCAGCAGCATGTCCACGTGCGTCCACCTGGAGCCCTCCCCAAGGTCAGGTGAGCCGTCCTGCCCCCCCCCCAGTCACACATGGCCACATATCTAATTTCACATTACAAGTAACAGCACAGAAGATTCAATTTGTTTTTGTTTCCCTGCCATTTAGTGCAATTTCCATAAAATGAGAGTGGCTGACGTCCAAAATCAATGAGAGCGTCCAGCCCCCGAGACTAATGGGCCAGAGAGGGGCGGCTAATTGTTGGGGGACGTCCTTGAGCACCGTCAGGGTCTCTCTCCCTCCCTCTCTCTCTCCCTCCCTCTCTCTCCCTCCCTCCTCTCTCTCTCTCTCTCACTCCTCTCTCTCTCCTCCATCTCTCTCTCCCTCTCTCTCCCTCCCTCCATCTCTCTCCCTCTCTCTCCCTCCTTCTCTCTCCTCTCTCTCTCCCTCTTCTCTCTCTCTCTCTCACTCCATCTCTCTCCCTCCATCTCTCTCTCTCTCCCTCCATCTCTCTCCCTCTCTCCCTCCCTCTCTCTGACCGCGTGCTGGGAGCGTACTGGAGAGCGTGCTGTGAGTTTTGTGAGCTTTTGCGTGTTTTTCCCCGGCTAACTCCCCCTTCTTAGCGGTGTATCTGCACTATTACCAGGGTGGTTGTTGTCGGGTGGTTTGGTGGAGTTTAGTGTAGTTTGGTGGAGGTTTAGTCGCGTTTTGCGGCGGGGATGGCGTCCTCGGGGACGCTGTCTCTCTCGATCCGTCACGGGATTCAAGTCCAACCCGACCCGTCTGTACCGGTGGAGGAGGTTCTCCTGGCTGTGGGAGACCAGGTGGGACACGCTAACCTGTCCTACGCCTCCAGGATGAACAGAGGGGTGGTGGTGTTTGTTAAAGAGGAGCGACTGGTGGCTGAGTTGGTGGGGAGGGGGGTGACGGTAAATGGAGCGTACCTGCAGGTGTCCCCGCTCGCCGCGCCCTCCACTCGGGTCACCGCCTCAGGTGTTCCCCCGTTCATTACTAATGAGGCTCTGGAGCAGGAGCTGCAGCGGTTTGGAAAGTTTGCGAGTGGTCTGAGGACCGTGGGTCCGGGGACCGTGGGTCTGGGGACCGGGGTCTGGGCTGCAGAGCGACAAACTGAAGCACGTGCTCTCACTCAGGAGGCAGTGCTTCATGTTCCTCACCTGTCCGTCACAGACACTGGATGTGTCCTTCAGGGTGAGACATGGAGAGGGACACTACATGGTCTATGCCAGCTCTGGGAGTATGAGGTGTTTTGAGTGCGCGGATGTGGGACACAAGCGTGTCGCTTGTCCTCACAGACCCGCTAATGAGGGCGCTCGCACCGGCGCCATGTCGAGCCGCGTCGCCCCGCCGAGCGGCGGTGGTGACGAGGTGCCGGCCGATGCTGGAGGAGGCCCTAGTGGACAGGTAGAGGAGCAAGGAGGAGGTGAATGTGTAGCTGCAGTTAGGGCAGGAAGTGAGGGAGCAGCTGAGGAGGTGCAAATGGCAGGGAAGGCGCAGGCAGGAGCAACAGAGGAGGTGGAGATGGGAGCAACAGAGGAGGTGGAGATGGGAGCAACAGAGGAGGTGGAGATGGGAGCAACAGAGGAGGTGAAGATGGGAGTAAATGTACAGACAGGAGCAGCTGTGGAGGAGCAGCCAGGAGCTGAGGGGGTCAGTGGTGACCAGGGTCAGGCTGCTGGTGAGCAGCTCCCTGATCGGCCAGCTGAGATGCTGAGTGTTGATGAGGGAGGGGAGGAGGTGATGGAGTCTTACTCTGACTCCTGGGGGTCTGTAGCGGACTCCCAGTCCCTTACTGGGGACCTGTACACCCTGGAAGACGTCACCAGCTTCCTGGACGAAACCTTTGGCCAGTCTGTGAAAGCAGCTGATTTTTTCCCAGACCCTGAAAAGTTTTTGAAAAGTGCATTGATGTTGCAGAAGGCTGTGGGAGTCGACCTCCTCGATGAAAGAAAAAGATTCCGTCTAAAGAAACACATGACAGCAACAAGAAAGATGCTGAAGCAGAAAGGAAGGAAAAAAGCTAAAACATGTTAAAAGCTCCAAACAAGTTGCTGAGGTTAATGACGAGAATGAATGTGTTGCATAACTTCTCCTTTCTTTGCTGCTCCTTCTACTGCTTCACCTCTCCAAGCCTCCATGAACAAGCTCAGGGTGGCCTCACTTAACATCAATGGTGGCAGGGATCCACAGAAGAGGGCTCTGGTTGCAGATATGGTTGCTCAGAAGAAGCTGGACATCCTTCTCCTCCAGGAGACACACAGTGATGGAGACAATGAGGTGGACTGGGGTCTGTGGTGGAGAGGCCTGTCCAGGTTGTCCCATGGCACCAACCTGTCTGCAGGTGTGGCCACTCTGTTCTCTCCCAGGCTGGACGTTAGAGTCACCTCCACCACAGAGATTGTTGCAGGCAGAGCTTTAGCTGTCAGAGCTGAGGTTCAGGGCTTCGTCTTCTGTCTAATAAACATCTATGCTCCCAGTCAGGGCTCAGACAGACTGGACCTGTTCCAGAAGGTCTCCTCGTTTGTGGAGCGGTGTGGTCAGGACGAATGTGTAGTCATGGGGGGGACTGGAACTGCACCACAGACGTCACACTGGACAGGATTGGACAGGAGCCTCATCTCCAGTCAGCTGCTGTGCTGTCTAGGCTGGGAGCAGAGCTGGGGATGGTAGATGTTTGGAGGGTGAAGCATCCCACCAGCAGGCAGTACACATGGGTGAAGGTGGTGGATGGGGTCATTAGTGCCGCTAGGCTGGACAGGTTCTACCTGTCCCAGGGTTTTAGCAATAGGTTAGTTAACAGTCACATTTATCCGGTTGGGTTCACTGATCATCACTTGGCCACTTTTGATTTTCTTATTTCACAAACACACAAATGCAGCTCATACTGGCACTTTAACGTGAAGCTGCTCCAGGACACGGAGTTTAGTCGTAGGTTCGAGGCCTTCTGGGGAACCTGGAGAGGGAGGAAGGGGGACTTTGAGTGTCTTGGTCAGTGGTGGGAGGTGGGTAAAGCACACATCAGAGTCTTCTGTCAGCAATACAGTAGTCACACAACAACACGGGTAAAACACACCATAGAACACTTGGAGAGGGAGATCAGGGATCTGGAGGGTAGTTTCAGCACACACACCAGCACAGAGGGACACACACTGAGGCAGAAGAGGCAGGAACTCAGCTCTTTTTTACAGGAAAGAGTGAAGGGGGCCTTGGTGAGGTCAAGGTTCACCAGCATCAAGGAGATGGACGCTCCCACCTCCTTCTTTTTCAATCTGGAGAGGTCTGTTTCACACGCCAAACAGATGCTCTGCCTCCTCCTGCCTGATGGAACGATGACAGCTGACCAGGGTGAGATGAGGAGACATGCTGTGGACTTCTACAGCGCCCTCTACAGGGCAGAGGACTGTAGCAGGGAGGACGAGCTCCTGCAGGGTCTTCCTCGGCTGAGCCAGAGGGACCGGTCCACCCTGGACGCTGACATCACATTGGATGAACTTACTGCTGCGGTGGGACAGATGGCTTCGGT
>NC_079536.1:12517235-12549735 GCF_003711565.1 Takifugu flavidus | reverse complement strand
AAAATATATATTCTTGTATATTTATGCCAAATTTGTAGAAATATTTCCCTCAATTTAAAACTCAATTCCTTCCAAATATTAGGAGCAAAACCACACAGAATGCATCTAACGTCCACTGACAGAAGAGCAGGAAGCTCATCTCCCTCTGCTCAGTCTGTCATCTGGATGTGTCACCTGTCCGCCTTCACGTGCACGCTGCTGCTCGTCATGTCTGGCCCCCGCGACACATCGGTCTGAGGGCGATCGAAGACACCATTTACATCATGTCTCATCCCATCGTTGCACGGAAGCGCTGATGGAAAAGCTCCAGGACAAACTCCATGTTGCTCTTAAATGCATCAGAGCCGCGGCCTGTTCAGGGTCTGCTACACCAGGGCCGCTGCCCCATGCAGCCTGTGTGTGTGTGTGGGGGGGGAAGGGGGGGTGTGTGTGGGTGTGTGAGCAGACTCGGGGTTTGCTGGCTCCATAAATTCAGCTTTTGTTGTTATTTAGTCCCATAAGCTCGTGGTTCTGTTGCAGTCTGGTCCAGAGGCAGCAGAAATCAGCCCAGCAGGAGGACTCCAGCACAGCTGAGGACATTTTAGGAGCATTTTTCTGGGGAGTTGCACGTTTTCACAGCCGGTGACCAAGGGTGAGGTCAAAGCTGTGACCTCCCACCTTTGTTAAAGGCGACATCGTCTGTGTTGGTGACACACGAAGGGACTGAGGGAGGAGCACGGACCGGCCGCCCCGCTCCTCCTTCACCACGTTCCAGCAGACGGATCCTGCTGGGAACCCTGGACGCACCTTTGGAGGGTTTTGACGGGGATGAAAGTTCTTCCCTGTTGTGAAGTCGATGCATTCCTCACGTAAATGTTATTTTTGTATGTCGTACACTAAAATTAAAGTCCCTGCGGTGACACTAAATATACTTCTGATGCTGGATTTATTTAGAGCTCATTGATCTTCCTTGATTTCATGATGCATTAGTCGTTTTGAACCTTTCCCCCCGACATTTCTCAGCTAATTGTTAATATCTCTTCCTCTAAACTGCAGTTTTCTGTCACAGCTAACGTGAAAGAGTGACGCTTCCCCACTTTCAGATGTTGTTTTATGATTAGCTTGGTGCTGGATGAGCCTGTTCGCTGCCGCGCAGACACAGTTTAAAGCGCTTCCAATTAAACCGGGCTCCAGTGGAGCCGGAGGACGCTGGAAGATCGGCTAACGCTGAGGATTCACGCCGCTGCTGCTGCCAAACGGGCGTTCGGAGTAATTAAAGGAGAAGCTGATGCGTTGCACAAACGCTCACACACAGAAGCCACTGATTAACATGGCGCCACATCATGACGTGGCGTCCACGTGCACACTCGCAGCAGACTGCAGACGATGAACCCTCCCTCACCTCGCTGTGGGACGGGGTCGGACTCCAGGAGGTGTGACAGGTGGGGAGGGTCTGAGCATCCCATCATGCGTGCACGTTCATGGGCACGGAGCAGTGCAGGGTGGCCTGAACGCTGCGCCTGGATCCAGCTCAGCTGTAGGCCGGGACAGGTCATGAAGGTGAAGCCTTGTGCACGCCGCGTGGTGACGTGTGAAGGAACCAGAGAATCACTGAGTGAAGCATGAAAAGGATCCGTGTGAAAAGTTGCCCAGAGGTGCATCACCAGAGTCTGAAGTGCTGACAGGATGTGAATGGCATCAATTTTTCTGAAGCGTTTGGAGGCAGAATCCATTTATTTACATTAGCCACACGCTGGGTTTGTTGTCGCTAAACTCTCGGTACTTTGCTCGGTGGACTCTGGCTATAATTAGTCTTCATTATTCCAAGAGCTCTCGTCTGTTTCAGGAGCTGGTTTGCAGCAGGATTTCTGAAGAACTTTGGATATTTGTATTTTCAAGTTGGCAAGTGATGGAAGTATCTCCTCATTCAGGTTAGTCACATGACCTGGACTACAGGAGAGCTGCCTCAGCAGCAGGGAACAGCAAGAGAAGAACAGTTCAGCTGGGCCCACCAGGTCAGTCACATGACCTGGACTACAGGAGAGCTGCCTCAGCAGCAGGGAACAGCAAGAGAAGAACAGTTCAGCTGGGCCCACCAGGTTAGTCACATGACCTGGACTACAGGAAAGCTGCCACAGCAGCAGGGAACAGCAAGAGAAGAACAGTTCAGTTGGGCCCACCAGGTTAGTCACATGACCTGGACTACAGGAGAGACAAAGCTGCCACAGCAGCAGGGACCAGCCAGAGAAGAACAGTTCAGCTCCATGTCTGTGCTTTGGCATCAACCCGAACCCGGAGATGTGAGACCAAACAAGGCGGGCCCATTTGAGCGGGGCCACTCCTAATAAGGAGGCTTTTATCAACATTCCAGCGCTCTTCTCCCTCCAGATGAGACCATTCACGAGCCCATCGATGCCGGTTCCACACTGCTAACGATGCACAAACAAATGGAGTCCATCCCCGCTGCGTCAAACGAAAAAAGTGATGATTACATTGCGGCCTTGACATTTAAAGCAGCCTCCTGCCAAGTTAGCCCACAAGTCATTGCTCACCCTGTTCATTACCTCCCGTAATGACCCTATTCTGGGAGAGTGGTGCCCAGCCTCAGCGCAGGGACCCGGCAATAATTCCCCACATTAATGAGATGACCTGCGGGTTGGGCTGCATCGATGTGCCCGATGACAGCCTGTCTGCGTTTGGTTTATGGGCGGCTGTAAAGTGTCCAGCAGTGAGAGGCCGTCGGGGGAGGAGAGGAACCAGGCTGGGCAGGCGGCCGGGGGCCCGCATGAAGACTGGCGCCGCCTTCATTCATGAGCTCGTCTTGTGCCGCTCCACAGCATCAGTTTGCCACGCTGAGACAGTTTTATTCTGCGTATAAACCATCCCGTCAGAGCCTGATGATGGAAAATACTAATAAGAGCGGCAGGGAAATCCAGCCAAACTGACTCAGGAGATCCTGACTCAGCAGGAGGGAAGTTGGATATTATTGACATGAACAGAGGCCGAAGAGCCATCAGCAGCTTCTGCAGTACACAAACGGATCCAGCGGAGGATTCAAGGAGCCGCCAGCGCCATGAAAGACTTTGAGCTTCGTTTAATCAAACCCTGGATAATCTGGGGGGAAACGCACATTTTGGAGACAATGATGTTATGATGCTTTGACACTCAGGGTTATCCAGACCCAGAGCTAGTCCAGGTTTTCTGACCTACCGGGGAGAAGACTGGGTTTCCAGCTGTGGTGAAAACACCAACATGGGGGGGGGGTTAGAACCCAGACATGGATGGACAGAGTCTGCTGACAACAAGGGGTGGGCAGAAGTTGCTACACAAGTGTTTGACGGCAGACAGATGACAGTTGCTTCACAATCAGCACACTGACAACCCTCCTGCTGAAGGACGGGTGGGTGCAGGAGGAGGGGGTAGAAGAGGAGAGGAATGATGAAACCATGGAGAAATTCACCAGTACGAGCTTTGTAAGGCCCCTGTTCCCCCCGCCCCCGCATATTGACCTGGTGTCTGCAGCTTTTCAAACAGCTGCTCATCAGTTTATCTACTCAGGTCCCAGCAATTATCAACACGTTACTTCAACTGGGGTCTTCAGCATCCTGCTGGGGAACCTAAAGTAGGGCCAACTAAAGACAACATCATAGATATGAAAGCAGCTTCAGGACAGCTCTCATCCCAGTTCCACACCGAAACACCTGAGTCGTTACGGTGAGACTGTTTACGTCCCGAGAGCTCAGAGCTCAGCTCCCCACATACTGTGACACACCTGTGGTATATAAACGCACAGGCAATAGGAATACAGCGTTACAGAACTCATGATTAAAGCCTCTAGGCTTTGATCTCTGGACAGTCAAAGTGTCCCCAGATCTCCACCTTTGGGACGGCATTGGAAGAAACAGTTTAAATTTGATTTACACTCTTCATTTCTATCTTTAGGGATTGTTTCAGCATTTGGCCCTTAAAAAGATTAATAACCAGGTCTGTGTGTGTGTGTGTGTGTGTGTGTGTGTGTGTGTGTGTGTGTGTGTGTGTGTGTGTGTGATATTGCTTTACATTTTTTAATGGACTTAATGGAACGTGATGTTTATCTTTTAATAGAATTGTGGTGTTATTGGTTACTGGACGTCTTGAACACTGACAAATAGAACCGGTGTGAACCTGGAGGAACCCTTGACCAGGAATTCAACGGGTTTCTTGAGCTGACAGGTTCTAAAGGAAAACTGGCACATGTTCAGCTTCAGTCGGAACCAGATCGAGGTTGCGAGTTGCTTCTTTGCTCTGTTGGAAGAGACCAAGTGGAAAAAAACAATCTTACACCTGAAATCTGAATATCTACGTGGATGTTAAAGTCCCCTACAGTAGTGACTTTATCTGTTCTGAGCGTAGAAGGTGGACGCCATCAACCACTGCCACGCCAGAAACATGTCCGCCATCTTGGTCCAGTCATCCTTCCTGGAAGCACAACATGAAGCAGCAGAGAGCCGACGGCGCCGGAGCGGCGCAGCGTGTTCCTGCCGGATTTCTTTAGACTCGTAAGATTTCACATTAGTCCTGCTTGTATTTTGTGATCAGACTAAAATTCTCTTTATTTACTTATTTGTCCACCAGCGAAATCGTTGCCAGGCAACGTGAGCTAGGCCATGTTTCCGGGGCCACCTGAGACTTTGTACAGCTTTTATTGGACGACAAAAGACACAAGAATGTAGAAATAAAACAAATATCGCTGCTAGAACAGCAGATTTTACGCAGGTGACATCGTTTTCTGTTGGGGTTTCTGGGTTGAGTTGGTCTTTGTCCTGCAGGGGGAGGGAGGGAGCACAATTGGGTGCAGCTGGCGCTGCAGGCAGGCGCACCTGTGGGCAATTTGCATCTTGTTGCCTATTTAAGCAGGTTGTGCCTGCCTGCGAGGGTGTCCGCCCGCCCTCCTTCCTTCCTTCCTTCCTTCCTTCCTTCCTTCCTCCTTCCTTCCTTCCTTCCTTCCTTCCTTCCTTCCTTCCTTGCTTGGTGTTTATAAGGGTGTCTGTTTGTCGTGAGGCTGTTTGGTCGCCTCCCCTGTCATGTGTTGGTGCTCTGGGTTTCCTGGAGGGCCGCTCCTGTTCCCGAGCTCCCAGTGGAGGGCCGCTCCTGTTCCTGAGGGCCGCTCCTGTTCCCGAGCTCCCGGTGGAGGGCCGCTCCTGTTCCTGAGGGCCGCTCCTGTTCCCGAGCTCCCAGTGGAGGGCCGCTCCTGTTCCTGAGGGCCGCTCCTGTTCCCGAGCTCCCGGTGGAGGGCCGCTCCTGTTCCCGAGCTTTCGGTGGAGGGCCGCTCCTGTTCCCGAGCTCCCGGTGGAGGGCCGCTCCTGTTCCTGAGGGCCGCTCCTGTTCCCGAGCTCCCGGTGGAGGGCCGCTCCTGTTCCCGAGCTCCCGGTGGAGGGCCGCTCCTGTTCCCGAGCTCCCGGTGGAGGGCCGCTCCTGTTCCTGTTTCCGTGTCTCCTGGAGGACTGCCTCTTCGTTCAGTGTCTCGGGGCACGTTTGGGGGGTTGAACTTGTTGCGCTGGACTCCCGAGTCCTCTGCAGTCCGGGGGGACTGCTGCGGGTTGAGGACTCGCTGGTGTTCCGAGTTCCCCGCAGTCTAGGGGGACTGCGTCTGGTTGGGGACTCGCCGATGGACCTGTGACGGGCAGACGCTGCCTCCCGATCCTCTGCGGTCCAGGAGGACTGTTTCTTGTTGTCAGTATGTGCCCCCTCCCTGTAAATAAAGCTTTTGACCACTCCACCATTGTGTCCTGGCCTGCCTTCGGGTCCTGTACAACCCATTTCGTAACAGTTTTCATTTCTAATCACGTTTTCTCTTTCAGGGTCACGGGGAGGGGGCACATATGGGTGGAGGCAGGGCAAGTCTCTGGATAGGTCCCAAGTTCATCGCAGGGCCCTAAGAGTGGGTTTGGTACCTTGTACCTCAGTAGTGCTCGGAAGTGGTTCTGGCCAGTCCCCCAACAGACGGAGGCACCACCTGTATTGTTCACGTGTAATTCTCTCAGCCAAACACAAGAACCTCCAATGTCTCGCAACCCCTTACTTCAGATACACAACACAGCACAGCACAACAGGCTCTCACAGTTTCAGCAGGGTTGGTTAACTATCAACAAAGATGCATCAAAAAAGGAGTTTTGTTGAAGATCGGCTCTAAGAACTTTGAAGAAAAAAATTGGAAGAATAAGGGAAAAAAAATGAACTTGACCTCCTTTATAAAATGTTTTTTTTTCCCAACAAATCTCATCTCTTCCTTTGGAAGGCTGCCCAAAGACAAGCACGCGTGGACGTCAGTCCCACTGCAACCACCAACCCTCAGATCACTACACATACGAACCCTAACTAACCCTAACATTTTGTTGTGATTGATCGACGGTGCCGACACTGGGTGGAGCAGGTGGACCGGACCCAGATGGAGGCCCCACAGGCCGCGGCGGTCGAGGCGGCATCTACTCTTCCTGATTCCTGAGTGCCACGTCAGACAGGAAGTTGGCGAAGTCAGACAGGAACTGTGTAGTTGCTGGGCCACATTCAAACACAAACAGCTTCACCTTCAGACGACCTGCAGCAGGTTTGGCTTTGGGCTTCACTCATAAATTAAACAATTGCAATTGACTCTTTTTCTTCCCCAGTTTGGGGCTCTCAGTCATTCTGAAACTGTTGCATTGTGGGAGAAAAGTAAAGTGTCTGGAAGCTTAGCCCTCCTGGTCCAAAGGGCTTTCATGTGGTGCAGATCCCGGCCTTCCAGAACACTTTGATACAAACAAATGAATAAATAAGAAAAAAGTGTCACAAAAAGACGACAACAAATCGCCCAAATGTCCCTTCTTCAGGCATCTCTGTATTTAGGTCCCATCCCATAACATCTAAACTATCACACGGCTCTGATGAAATGATAAGGAGAATGACAGAAAAAGAGATTCTGGTTTATTCCAGTTTTTCACTGTCAGCTTTAGTTCTGTGCAGGTGAATATTTCCATCCAGACTCAGACAATCCTCAATCGAATCGTTGCTAAATGGAAAAAGATAATTCCACTAATCTGACCACAGGTTTAAATTGTTTTTTCATGGGGAGATTCTATGCTCCGATTTGGATTTTGCACATTTACCTTGAATTTTATCCCAGAAACATAAGCAACACTTAAATATCAGCCAATTAGCAAGCTGATTAAAAGGCCATTAAAGCTGATTAAGGCATGAACTTCACTTCCTGAAGTGTCCTGGCTGACACGACTCCAGCTTTTCTCCTGGACTATGTGACACCGATGTTAGAACGATCAATCACTTGAACCTTTTCAGTGCCTTTGCATGTTTATTACGCTGGGCTCCGAGTGGCGTTTCTCTGAAATCTCGCCACCATTACACCCCCCTCATCCATCTTTTTGACAGACAGGGTCCCAAAGATTATATGATAATTCATTTTTCTCCACCACATTCCTCCAGCAGACCTTTAACTGGATCCAGAGGCTTGCAGAAGCTTTGGAATCTGCCTTTGTTGAAGTGGCAGGTCAAGGCGGTGTTTGCGTGGTCTCTGGAGGTTGCCATGGCAACGATCAACCACAATGTGGAAGTGTAGACGCCACAGATGCAGCTTGACTACACAGCATGGCCAGCCATTTTTTCTGGAAACCACCAACAGTCAAATCTTCAGAGGATCAGATTTAACAGTGGAACTAAAGCCTGGAGGTCTGGAGGCCTGGATGTCCTCCTGCTGGGCCACCCCGACATGCTGGCCGCTGCACCTTTTAGGGTTAAACATGTTCTGGTTCATTGTCCTCCATTTATTCAGGTCAGGGTTCGTTACATTGAACCATCTGCTGGGAGCCAGAATAGAATTAGATGGTTGTTCAAAGATCACTGGAACGAAAGCCGTAGAGGTGCAACAGTTCTCAGCAGGGTGAAGAGCAGGCTGGTCAGCAACCAGATGGAGTAAAAGTCACACTGGTCTTCAGAAGGCTAAAATGGCCACTGCTGCAGAGAGAAAGGGAGGAGGTCAAAACCACTAAACCAGCCCAAGCAAGTGTGTGGGAAACAGGTACTGAGCCAAGGCAAAGCTGTTGAAGAGGGTGTGAAACTGGGCTGTTTTTATATGGAGGTGATTGCACATGAGGAGCAGGAGGGAACAAAAAAGGTGAAGGTGTGACTGGTTAATGGGCAGGTGTGACTGGGTAATGGGCAGGTGTGACTGGGTAATGGGCAGGTGTGACTGGCACAGAAATAGAACGATCAATAACAGCAGGCAGGGCAGATAGCGATGGATGGCCTCATTCCAACTATGGCCAGCACCTTCAGAGGAAGTCCAGACTCATGTTGTTGCTCACAAGTCACCATGAAATGTTGTAGGTCAGAAATTGTCAGCCCCCAAAGACCTGAGTTCTTCAAGATTCAGCAGGCTGCAGAGCCTTCTACACCTGGAGAAGGAAAAGTCCCCACAGACTTTTCCCTGGTGAAGACACTCCATGAATCCATGGCCTCCAGCATCCATGAGGAGGGCATCGCTCCTCAGCCCGATCATCAGCAGCATCGACATCCCAGCAGCACGTTGGGAGCTCCCAGGATTTAGCTGACAAGATAAGGAGCTTTAAATTAGACAGTGGAAACCATGGTTACCGTTGATGGCACCTCACTGTTCACCTGCATCCTCCCTTCAGGCCAGTGGGGGCTGCTGGACTTTCTGAAGGAACCAGGATTGTGATTTGTTGACGCACTATTAGCGTTGAACCACTGAGCAAATACTCATGAATGAGCTCCAGTTTGTGTCCCGTCTGAGATCCAAACGGTCTGAACTTGGAGAAGAAACTCCGGGTCCTCCCTCCAGCGTCCAGGCCACTGCCCCCCCGTCAAGGCTGGCTGAGGACAGCCCACCAGAAGCATTGTCCTCTACAGCACAAGCCGGGTGTGATACAAACCCAGAACCACTGAGCACAGTTGGCACCTTCAAGGGAGGAGGGGAAGGACAAGAACCACATGAGGAAGTCTCTGAAAGGTCTGCTTATACTGGTTCTCCTGGTAGGTTCTCCTGGGACACACTCAGACTGGTCCACACAAGCCGACTAATGTGGTTCATTCTGTCCAGAGCAGAGAAGAATGTCCACATCTGAGCAAACAGCTGCTGCAGAGACACATGGACCAACCCCAGATAGACAACTCCTCAGGACAGGATGCAGCTGTCCATCTAAAACGTGTGTCAGAGGTTCACCTGTCCTGATGTAGCTCTTCTACATCAAGGTCCAGAAGAAGAGATCAGCCAAACCACCAGGACTACCAGAACCTGAATACTTTGAATGTCTGCTTTGTAGACTTGGGAAAATGTTTCTGATGGTGTCCCCGAAGGTGTGGATGGTGAGGAATGGGCCGAGACGCTGCCATGCTCCTTGATCTCTGTCAGCAACACCTCTGTTTGCATTCACGGGAGGGTGTTCGATGTGTTCCCGGTCAACGCTCAACCACTTTGTCCCTGTCCCGTTCAGCCGTTGTAGATGGGAGGGGGGACACTTGGTGCCCTGCTGTAGCAGCAGAGGACGTTAGAGGGGAACTATCATGGAAAAGTGCAAGATGTGAAGACCAATGAAGTCCACTGAGCTGGACACGTCCTCCTGGCCGGCATGGACAGCTGCTCACATGCACAGCAATGTGATGGTGGTGGACACCTTGTGTCTTTGCCTCGGACGTCTAAAGACAAATTAAATTCAGTGCTAGAGTGGCAATTACCAATGGGGAAGCAGGGGCCAGCAGGGTCTGTGCGCAGGAGACGTGCACGGTGCTGGAGCCCCCCTGGTGCCAGTAATGAAGTCTGGAATAATCTGCTAGGACGCCCTTCCACTGCAGCTGAAGCCTGAAACGTCCGCCTGTCCACTGTAAACCGCATTACTCTCGGACCACTTCGGGCTCCGGTGCACAAACAGCAACAACACGATACGACAGTTTGAGAATTTAGTTAAAACTGAAGAAAAAGAACTAAAACCCAAAGAGTGTAGTTATTTTGTAATATGTGTCCAGTTAAATCCCACCCAGCACATTGATCCCTGATTAAGTCCTCCACGTTCTTATTTGTTACAGTTTTGGGTTTAAACAGAACCCGAGAGCAGGCCAGAACACAGTGGTAAAAAGGTCCAAAGAAGGTTCAAAGAAGACAGAAGCAGTCCTCCTGGACTGCAGAGAACTCGGGAGACCGTTTCTGCACTTCGATCGACCGACCGACCGACCGACCGACCGACCGTTAATCAGATTTAATGACTTATTATCTGAAACTTTAAAATGCTGTTTACTCTGTCATTACTAGGTAAAAAATGAAATGATTATTTATTTATATAGTCGTGTCTCATGGAATTCAAATGAAGACTCCGACCTTTCCCGCATGGAGCAGCTCTGGATGGCTCTCTGCTTCTCCAGCCACATTTAAGTCATAGCTGGATTTTTCACACCTTCATGCAACATTACAAGTCCTTCATTAACCTCTCATTAGGGATCAACAGCGTGAGGCACACACACACACACACACACACACACACACACACACACACACACACTCGTATGCATCTGGTTATTTCCATGATAAGTGGCTCATGGAAGCATGAACGTGGAGCTTTGGTCCTGTAAAACTCTCAGTCACGTTTGGTGATGCATCTAAACATAATTGGATGGAATCAGAAATTCCTCATTACAGGCTAATTAGCCACAGAGCTAATTTTTGACAGATCTTATGATTGCAATAAGAGTGTGTGTGTGTGTGTGTGGGTGTGGGTGGGGGGGTGGGGGGGTGGGGGGTGCTAGCAGCACCTCTAAAAACAGCAAAAGCCATTAACTGTTCCTGATCTCACCTTGGAGATAAAAGGTAGCCTGGGGTTTAATGGCTCCACGTTTGCAAATGCTACAGCAGAATCAAGTGGCAACGTAATTATTTTTCCCAATTAAAATCTGACACAAGTATTGTGATGGAATTGGCTGGTGATATTTGAGAGTGGGGAGTTCTGTGCAGACTCCCTGAGACTCAGACTCCCTGAGACTCAGACCTCCTGAGACTCAGACCTCTTGAGACTCAGACCTCTTGAGACTCAGACCTCCTGAGACTCAGACCTCTTGAGACTCAGACCTCCTGAGACTCAGACCTCTTGAGACTCAGACCTCCTGAGACTCAGACCTCCTGAGACTCAGACCTCCTGAGACTCAGACCTCCTGAGACTCAGACCTTCTGAGACTCAGACCTTCTGAGACTCAGACCTTCTGAGACAGACCTTATGAGACTCAGACCTCCTGAGACTCAGACCTCCTGAGACTCAGACCTTGTGAGCCTCAGACCTTCTGAGACTCAGACCTTCTGAGACTCAGACCTTCTGAGACAGACCTTATGAGACTCAGACCTTCTGAGACTCAGACCTCCTGAGACTCAGACTCCCTGAGACTCAGACCTCGTGAGACTCAGACCTTGTGAGACTCAGACCTCCTGAGACTCAGACCTCCTGAGACTCAGACTCCTGAGACTCAGACTCTCTGAGACTCAGACCTTGTGAGACTCAGACCTCCTGAGACTCAGACCTTGTGAGACTAAGACCTCTTGAGACTCAGACCTTGTGAGCCTCAGACCTTGTGAGCCTCAGACCTTGTGAGCCTCAGACCTTGTGAGACTAAGACCTTGTGAGACTCAGACCTTCTGAGACTCAGACCTTGTGAGACTCAGACCTTCTGCGACTCAGACCTTCTGAGACTTAGACCTCCTGAGACTCAGATCTTCTGAGACTAAGACCTTGTGAGATTCAGACCTTGTGAGACTCAGAGCTTGTGCGACTCAGACCTTCTGAGACTAAGACCTTGTGAGATTCAGACCTTGTGAGACTCAGACCTCCTGAGACTCAGACCTTGTGAGCCTCAGACCTTGTGAGACTCAGACCATCTGAGACTGAATCAGGGCTTGAATCAAGACTTAACCTGTCCTGCCTGTTTCCCCTGTTGTTGTGTTGTCCTGCCTGTTTCCCTTGTTGTTGCGTTGTCCTGCCTGTTTCCCCTGTTGTTGCGTTGTCCTGCCTGTTTCCCTTGTTGTTGCGTTGTCCTGCCTGTTTCCCTTGTTGCGTTGTCCTGCCTGTTTCCCCTGTTGTTGCGTTGTCCTGCCTGTTTCCCTTGTTGCGTTGTCCTGCTTGTTTTCCTTGTTGTTGCGTTGTCCTGCCTGTTTCCCCTGTTGTTGCGTTGTCCTGCCTGTTTCCCCTGTTGTTGCGTTGTCCTGCCTGTTTCCCTTGTTGTTGCGTTGTCCTGCCTGTTTTCCTTGTTGTTGCGTTGTCCTGCCTGTTTCCCCTGTTGTTGCGTTGTCCTGCCTGTTTCCCCTGTTGTTGTGTTGTCCTGCCTGTTTCCGCTGTTGTTGCGTTGTCCTGCCTGTTTCCCCTGTTGTTGCGTTGTCCTGCCTGTTTCCCTTGTTGTTGCGTTGTCCTGCCTGTTTCCCTTGTTGTTGCGTTGTCCTGCCTGTTTTCCTTGTTGTTGCGTTGTCCTGCCTGTTTACCCTGTTGTTGCGTTGTCCTGCCTGTTTTCCTTGTTGTTGCGTTGTCCTGCCTGTTTCCCCTGTTGTTGCGTTGTCCTGCCTGTTTCCCCTGTTGTTGCGTTGTCCTGCCTGTTTTCCTTGTTGTTGCGTTGTCCTGCCTGTTTCCCTTGTTGTTGCGTTGTCCTGCCTGTTTCCCCTGTTGTTGCGTTGTCCTGCCTGTTTTCCTTGTTGTTGCGTTGTCCTGCCTGTTTCCCCTGTTGTTGCGTTGTCCTGCCTGTTTCCCTTGTTGTTGCGTTGTCCTGCCTGTTTTCCTTGTTGTTGCGTTGTCCTGCCTGTTTCCCTTGTTGCGTTGTCCTGCCTGTTTTCCTTGTTGTTGCGTTGTCCTGCCTGTTTCCCCTGTTGTTGCGTTGTCCTGCCTGTTTTCCTTGTTGTTGCGTTGTCCTGCCTGTTTCCCTTGTTGTTGCGTTGTCCTGCCTGTTTTCCTTGTTGTTGCGTTGTCCTGCCTGTTTCCCCTGTTGTTGCGTTGTCCTGCCTGTTTTCCTTGTTGTTGCGTTGTCCTGCCTGTTTCCCTTGTTGCGTTGTCCTGCCTGTTTTCCTTGTTGTTGCGTTGTCCTGCCTGTTTACCCTGTTGTTGCGTTGTCCTGCCTGTTTCCCTTGTTGTTGCGTTGTCCTGCCCCCTAATGGAGTCTCCATGAAATGATGGGACCCCTAATGGAGTCTCCATGAAATGATGGGACCCCTAATGGAGTCTCCATGAAGGAGCTGGGAGGGACAAGGTTTTTAATAAATGCTCATCTGACACATTAGTGGAGTCCCTCGTGATAAATGATGATGTCACAACTTGATAAATGCAGCAGATGATGACAGAACATTTAATCTGAGACTTCAGCCAAGGCCCTGATGTCCTACATTCAGACATGTCCAACAGTCTAGGAGGACATCATAGATGTTAGTGTCTGCACCAGGGATGGACAGGGATGGACAGATATAAACAGGGATGGACAGAGATGGACAGGGATGGACAGATATAAACAGGGATGGACAGAGTTGGACAGGGATGGATAGAGTTGGACAGGGATGGACTGAGATGGACAGATACAGACAGGGATGGACAGAGTTGTACAGAGATGGACAGGGAGGGACAGAGTTGGACAGAGTTGGACAGGGATGGACAGATATAAACAGGGATGGACGGAGTTGGACAGATATAAACAGGGATGGACAGATATAAACAGGGATGTACAGGGATGGACAGAGTTGGACAGGGATGGACAGGGATGGACAGATATAACAGGGATGGACAGATATAAACAGGGATGTACAGGGATGGACAGAGTTGGACAGGGATGAACAGGGATGGACAGAGTTGGACAGAGTTGGACAGGGATGGACAGAGTTGGACAGGGATGGACAGGGAGGGACAGAGTTGGACAGGGATGGACAGGGAGGGACAGCTGCTAGCAGAGAACAGGAATAACCTAAACATGAGCCACAGAGGTCCCTGAGCTGAGCTACTGCGTAGGGAACAACAACCGACTGGAGAAGCTGGACGTGTGGACCAGGAGGCAGGTGACGAGGACTGTCTCTGATGAGCAGCAGGTGTGTAGCGGGAGCGACGGCAGGGACCTGGGCCAGCCTGGGAGGGAAGCACCTGTGCACAGGTGAGTCCTGCTGACAGGACGCCACCATCCTCTCCAGGAAAGGTGCACGTCCCATTAGGAACCCTCCATATGTGGTTTCCATCTGAGCAGATCACTTTGTTCTTCGGTTCCTGTGAGGAGAACAGCTTCTGGTCGGCATGCTTCCTTCTCCTTTGATCTTCGGTTCCTGTGAGGAGAACAGCCTCTGGTCGGCATGTTTCCTTCTCCCTTGTTCTTCGGTTCCTGTGAGGAGAACAGCCTCTGGTCGGCATTTTCCTTCTCCTTTGTTCTTCGGTTCCTGTGAGGAGAACAGCCTCTGGTCGGCATGTTTCCTTCTCCTTTGATCTTCGGTTCCTGTGAGGAGAACAGCCTCTGGTCGGCATGCTTCCCTCTCCTTTGATCTTCGGTTCCTGTGAGGAGAACAGCCTCTGGTCGGCATGTTTCCTTCTCCCTTGTTCTTCGGTTCCTGTGAGGAGAACAGCCTCTGGTCGGCATGTTTCCTTCTCCTTTGTTCTTCGGTTCCTGTGAGGAGAACAGCTTCTGGTCGGCATGTTTCCTCCTCCTTTGTTCTTCGGTTCCTGTGAGGAGAACAGCCTCTGGTCGGCATGCTTCCTTCTCCTTTGATCTTCGGTTCCTGTGAGAGAACAGCTTCTGGTCGGCATGTTTCCTCCTCCTTTGTTCTTCGGTTCCTGTGAGGAGAACAGCTTCTGGTCGGCATGTTTCCTTCTCCTTTGTTCTTCGGTTCCTGTGAGGAGAACAGCTTCTGGTCGGCATGTTTCCTCCTCCTTTGTTCTTCGGTTCCTGTGAGGAGAACAGCTTCTGGTCGGCATGTTTCCTTCTCCTTTGTTCTTCGGTTTCTGTGAGGAGAACAGCTTCTGGTCGGCATGCTTCCTTCTCCTTTGATCTTCGTTTCTGTGAGGAGAACAGCTTCTGGTCGGCATGCTTCCTTCTCACTGAGCGCTTCCGTCCACTGTTCCTCCAGCTGCTCTTCCCTCTGCTTTCTCCTCGTCTCTTAGCTCCTCTCCTTTTCTCCTTGTAGAAGTTTGCCTTCTTTACCTCCGGGACCGTCCTCCTCCAGCTGTTTGTTGCCTCTCTGCCTTTATCATTATCCATTCGTGATTATCTTTTGAAAATGTGACATGGTGAATTACAAGGACGTCACATTTGGGGATCTGAGCCTGCGTCCATGAGGCTAATACCCGTACTTGTTGGCTGACAAGCTTCTATCACTCGTTCATGAGAGGATTTTAATGTTCATCTGTGTCTCTCTGCTGGGGAAAGCTAATGAAAGCAATACTTCAACGTTGCCTCTACTTTTTAATTAAACTGTCTCAAGCTAGAAACCGTTCTCCTTTTTTTTGGCTATGATTCATGTAGCAGAGTGTGAAAGTAAATCCAGTAAAGTTTAATTGTTTATGTAATAGAGCAGGATGATGTGTGAGAGCACGCCTGTTTATATAAGAGGGGGTATTTCACAAAAATGGCTAGTTCATCTTCCTGGCTGCCGCGAAACAGCGAGACACCAGTTTAAACTGAAGCAGCCTTTAGATGCTAAAATTAAAGTCCTCCACACAAATCAGTGAATAATAAAGGCTGAACGGCGTTAATGTTGCGGTGCGCTGACAGGAGCAAAGCATTATGGGAGTGTGTTTCAGCGCCGTCGATCAGTGTGGGACGCAGGCTCGGAGAGCCCCGGGCAGATGTGGGGGCCCAGTGAGTGGCCCCCGCTGGAGGGCCCCATGGCCGGGCCCCAGCTGCTTCTGCGGAGGCCCCGTGAGTGGCCCCCGCTGGAGGGCCCCATGGCCGGGCCCCAGCTGCTTCTGCGGAGGCCCCGTGAGTGGCCCCCGCTGGAGGGTCCCATGGCCCGGCCCCAGCTGCTTCTGCGGAGGCCCCGTGAGTGGCCCCCGCTGGAGGGTCCCATGGCCCGGCCCCAGCTGCTTCTGCGGAGGCCCCGTGAGTGGCCCCCGCTGGAGGGCCCCATGGCCGGGCCCCAGCTGCTTCTGCGGAGGCCCCGTGAGTGGCCCCCGCTGGAGGGCCCCATGGCCCGGCCCCAGCTGCTTCTGCGGAGGCCCCGTGAGTGGCCCCCGCTGGAGGGCCCCATGGCCGGCCCCAGCTGCTTCTGCGGAGGCCCCGTGAGTGGCCCCCGCTGGAGGGTCCCATGGCCCGGCCCCAGCTGCTTCTGCGGAGGCCCCGTGAGTGGCCCCCGCTGGAGGGTCCCATGGCCCGGCCCCAGCTGCTTCTGTAGAGGCCCCGTGAGTGGCCCCCGCTGGAGGGCCCCATGGCCGGGCCCCAGCTGCTTCTGTAGAGGCCCCGTGAGTGGCCCCCGCTGGAGGGCCCAAAGGCCCGGCCCCAGCTGCTTCTGCGGAGGCCCCGTGAGTGGCCCCCGCTGGAGGGTCCCATGGCCCGGCCCCAGCTGCTTCTGCGGAGGCCCCGTGAGTGGCCCCCGCTGGAGGGCCCCAAGGCCCGGCCCCAGCTGCTTCTGTTAACGGGGCAAAAGGAGCCCAGCCCGATATTAGTGACCAGCTTCACTCTTACACGCCCCTTTGAAAATGTGTTTATTTTATGTGAAGGTGACTTCAGACTGGGGCCGGAGGGCCGGGGCCGGTATTTTAGGAGGCCCTGAATGATGCCAGAATGAAAGCAGCAATGCCACATTCATCTGCCGCGCTGCGAGGCCCAGACATCTTAAAACACCTAATCTGAAAATGACTTCCATTAGGTGGAGCCAGCGGTGGCACATGGCCATCAGGATAACAAAGATCAATTCGGCAGCGGAACCCAATCCTGCTGGAAATGGCTTATTGATGTCCCAGCGTTGCATGGATCACAGATGGCGAGCTGGTGATTTAATGGCACCCTGACTCACGGGTTGGAGCTCGAGCCATCCCCAATGCTAAGTGCCAGCTCTTAACCTTTACACAGCTGCTCCTGGACTCCTTTTATTTTACAGGAGCGAAAAACGTCTCTTTATTTATATGCGGAGGATCCCGAGTCCATCAAACTAAGCTTCTCCTGGGCAGCACGGAAGCTGCTCCTCATTCAGACAGGAAACTGCAGCCCTGAGAAATAAAGAACGCAAACGTCACCTTTTGGTGGGCGACCGTGGGGGTTTGGGTTGCGGCGAGGCGCGTGCTACGCTAATAATGACTCCTGTGGACACGCCCACAAACGTCACCTTTTGGTGGGCGATCGTGGGGGTTTGGGCTGGGGCGAGGCGAGGCGAGGCGCGTGCTACGCTAACAATGACTCCCGTGGACACGCCCACAAACGTCACCTTTTGGTGGGCGATCGTGGGGATTTGGGTTGCGGCGAGGTGCGTGCTACGCTAACAATGACTCCCGTGGACACGCCCACAAACGTCACCTTTTGGTGGGCGATCATGGGGGTTGGGCTGCGGCGAGGCGCGTGCTACGCTAACAATGACTCCCGTGGACACGCCCACAAACGTCACCTTTTGGTGGGCGATCATGGGGGTTTGGGTTGCGGCGAGGTGCGTGCTACGCTAACAATGACTCCCGTGGACACGCCCACAAACGTCACCTTTTGGTGGGCGATCGTGGGGGTTTGGGCTGCGGCGAGGCGCGTGCTACGCTAACAATGACTCCCGTGGACACGCCCACAAATGTCACCTTTTGGTGGGCGATCATGGGGGTTTGGGTTGCGGCGAGGTGCGTGCTACGCTAACAATGACTCCCGTGGACACGCCCACAAACGTCACCTTTTGGTGGGCGATCGTGGGGATTTGGGTTGCGGCGAGGCGCGTGCTACGCTAACAATGACTCCTGTGGACACGCCCACAAACGTCACCTTTTGGTGGGCGATCGTGGGGATTTGGGTTGCAGCGAGGCGCGTGCTACGCTAACAATGACTTCTGTGGACACGCCCACAAACGTCCCCTTTTGGTGGGCGATCGTGGGGGTTTGGGTTGCGGCGAGGCGTGTGCTATGCTAACAATGACTCCTGTGGACACGCCCACTCATCGCCTGCGTGTACATCAGCCCGGGCCCACTGCGAGCGTCTCCCTCTGGTTCTGCCAGTTCCCAGTCTGCAGTCCTCCAGCCCATAATAACAGCGGCTGCTGGAACCTGCAGAGGCGCTGACCTGAGGACATTATGGGATGTATGAGAGGCAGCCGGTCTCCCTGAACAGTGGCTGTTACGCCACACCAGAACTTTGCTATTGCAGTGAAAAGATTGTTTTCCAGTGTAGAAGCTTCATCCCACTCAGGAAGGGCCCCCCAGGAGCCCTTCCTGCCCCTGCCACGGTTGCGGGCCCTCTACCCCAGGGGTGGGCAAATCCAGTCCTTGAGGGCCGTATCCAAGCCAGACCTTCTGTCCTACAGGTAAACACTTTCACCTGGGGTTCCAGCGGTTTCTCCCTGGTAGGATGTAAAACCTGTCTGGATCCCAGCCTTCATGGATTGGACGTGCCCCTCAGAGGAGGGCAAATCCAGTCCTCGAGGGTGGAGTTCAAGCCGGGATTTGCATCCTGCCAGGCAGGAAATGCTTTCACCAAGGTAAATGGAACCCCAGGTGAAGGTGTTTACCTGTAGGACAGAAGGTCTGGCTTGGATACGGCCTCGATGTCCACCCCTGGATTAGACAAACCGATGTTCCTGAAGATCCCATGTTTGTTAGTGTGAGTGAATTCTTGTTAGGTTCAAACTGTTCATATAGCAATGCTGTAACCGCTTCTTATCACTCCTGATCAGAACCCTGACCTGCTTTGGCTGATGTTCTATCACCTCAGGATAGCAGGGGACAACCTGACCACCCTGAGACACTCCACCCCCATATGTTCCTTTGTATATATCATGCTTTGTTTTATCATGTGACGCTGTTTTCTCACACGTTAGCTTCAGGATCTAGCCTAGCGCATATGCATTAATGCTTTGTTGGGCAGACCAGCACGCCGGTGGCGTTCCAGTGGCAGCAGACGCCCACGGCCATGCGGGCTTCAGGGGGCTGCAATGTCCTGTTTGCTGAGTCCACTGCGTCTGCTCTCATTGGTGGATATCTGAATCATCAGAGGCAGTCTTGGGGCTTCCTGCTTTTCTAAGTGCCTGGTGCTAATTGACGGCGGGGGAGCCGAGCGTTGAGCCGCTGACGGTCTTCAGTCTGTTTATCTGCTGCTGTGATAGATGAGCTGTGAAAATGTCCCGTCCTCGTGCGCTGTCACAATCATCCCCCGTCACTGCTGATAAGGCCGTGTGCCAAAAACAAAAGCTCTCAGTGGGAGCAGGTCCTCCACAACAAACCGGGTTAATGATGCAGTCGGACCACCTGTCAACCTCTGGACTCACGCGGGTTCCACCTGTGTCTGTCTGTCCATCACAAAAATGGGGTTCTCTGGCCCATTAGTCTGCGAGCCCGGGAGGAGCAGCTGTGGGTCTCTCTGATGCCACAGAACCATCTCCTGGTGAAGGTACGTAAACAGCAGCGCAGGTGATTCTCTGAGGATCCATGTGATGTCCTGAGAGTTGGAGACGTGTCATTAGACAGGAAGCGCACCACATTATTATGGTCTTCATCCTTCCCGAGAGTGACCAAAGCACAGGAAACAGAATTATATCTACAGGAGACGGATAAAAAAGCTGCTTCTGCTTTGATCCACAGGTCCCGTTTGATACGAGTGCAGCTTGTACGTTGTAGCCCCTACAGCAGTTAGCAAGAGACGGAGATAAGGAGGAGGAGCAGGAGCAGGAGGAGGTGCTAATGAGAGGAGAGGAGAACAAGTTTATCAGCCGACTCATTAAAGGAGCAATAACTTTCAACTCAGCTTGGTGTGGAACTCCGACAGCCTCCTGCACAGCCCTGAACGTCCAGCAGGACCAGATAGCCCGGTCCAGCCCAGACCTCCTGCAGCTACAGTGGCCCCCTTCACTACTTCAGACAAGTTGGACAAGTGCGGCAAGAAGCTGGATAAAATGTTATCCATGCAAGATAAATGAAATTTCTCCAAACTCCGGGCACAAATGATAAGTTTGTTTTATCATCTTGGACGTTAAGGGAACAAAGCTCCTCTCCCAGCGCCGCCGTCTTCAGAATCCAGATGATACGCTGCGTTTGTTACGTTGCTGCTTTATGTTGGAATGATTTTTTTAAAATATTCTCTCTTTTCTCAGTTTCACTCAACACTCCAAAATATCAGAGGGAAGATGGAATTTTTTGCAAAACTTAAAAAAGTGGAGGTGACGTATTGCTCCCACATTAGCACGCAGCTCGGAGGTTCTTCCGTGTCTCTTGACCAGCTCCCGGATGGTTCTCCAGCTTGTTCAGGGTCCTTCAGCCTGAGGTGTGAAGTGTGGGGACGAGAGCAGGCTGAGGGTTCACCTCCCAACGAGACAATGACCCCACCTCACAGCTGTGGAGGTCCTCCAGAGGAGCAGCAGGAACCCTGACAGGAAGCCAGTCGAACAGACCTGAACGTGTCTCCATCCACCCCAACAGCTGCTTCCACTCAGAGCTGAGGGAACGGACCTTCGCTCATTCCATATTGGCTTTCTCATTTTCCTCACAAGAGGACAAAACCATAAAATGTGTGAAGGTAAAAACATCAGAAGCAGAAATCGTTCCCACTGAAAAAGAACAAATAACAAGACACTGCACAGATGGAATGGAACCAATGCCATTACAAAACAGATTCTTCTGATTTCGACGTGAAACTGGATGAAAGTGGACCAGGGCGACGCGTTTGGGGCATAACTGAACTCTTCCATCAGCAGAAGATAAGGAGTCTTGGTAACATCTCCAGCTGACATCGTGATCTTTAATACACAAAGGCTTCAGTGCATCTGAACACAAATTGATTAGCAAATTTAATGCTACCTCAGTAAATGAGCAAGTCTGCCTCTTAGGAGAATTACCCCCCCGCCCCCCCCCCCTTTCTTCCCGCTTTGAGTAATTTTGTTGAACACAGCGGGCGAGTGTGTGGTTTGGGTTTTTAACACCAGGCTGAGGGAGGTGGTGCCGTCTCTGAAATCTACCGTGGTGAGCCAGGTAATTAGCATTAGCCAAGAAACTATGTCATCATTTTCATGCTGATATTAATTACCTCATCCAGAATACTTAAGAGGCATAATAACCGAAGCGTGACCTTCTAAATGTGTGCTGAGCAGAATGTTTATTATTGAGCTGGTGAGTCTACCTGCATGCTGACGGAGAACACAACGTGGCTGTTAGCCCAGATCTGAAGGTCTCCTCAGGAGCCCAAAGCAAAGGTTTTCTTTTTAAACACAAGCACAGAGGCCTCAGCGGTGGGGGAACTGAAGGCTGTTTGTCCTGAAATGTCTTTAAAGGTCACAGATGTGTGATTTATGAATGCAGATGTTCAGCCCACAGTGTCAAACGTTCACACAGGTGAAAGCTAATGAAATGCTAATAAAAGGACAGCTGCCCAAACATGAGCAGGTCAATATCAGCGGGTCAATGAAGAACAGAAGCTGCTTCGCTCAAGGCGAGTGTGGAAACCGTATACAGGTGTGACACACGCAGACACCACATGTATAAAATGCTAGCCAGGAAGCTACAGGTGCGGCGCTTCAGCGCGGTCTCGACTGTTGTGACTTTATTCTCACGACTGTTCGATCACCCACAAGAACGGCGAGTAAGTGGGAAATCGCAACAGAAATTGACTCGCGTGACGCCAACCCGGCTGGACCAGGCCTGCGATTGATCGGGAGGCAGAGCGGTTCTGTCGTCCGCACCAGTTTGGTTCTCGGTCTTTGACACCCATCAGATGCCCGAAACCACGAGAAATCAAAACAAATTAAGAGAAAGATGTTGTTGGGATGAAGGTGAACGTGTGTTCAGCAAGAGAATTTTCCTTTCATCAGGCAGCGTGTGAACATTGCCGCCGCTGGTATAAATAGCTTCCTGTTTGCAGTGATGCCAGCAGCACATCAGCGGCCGCCACCCTCTCGTACACACATCTACTCGCTCTTTTCTCAATGCGCCATCAGAGGCGTCGGGGCTGTGCGGCGAGCGGGACAATTGAACTGATGGAATAAATTGCATTTTGCCTGCGAGCATCAAACCCTCCCATCATCCAGTTGCACATGAGACCGTTGAGTTGTCAAGTAAAGATAAGATTTGTTATCACTGCGGACCAACACTTCTGAGGACGCGGCGATAAGCAGCACAGAGATTTAATATATTTCAAAATGAATGTCACAATGTTCCCTAAAACCTGCGGAACGCCGTTTTTATGATGGCGAGAAGAGGTCAAATACTGGGTCAGAACACAGGCGGCCATCTATCAGCTAGGTGTGCAACAACACTGTCCACGGAGATGAAACATGGAATTAATCAAGGGAACGGGTGATACGCTTTGTAATAAGGTCACTGTGGATTCTTCTGAATTTTAAGCAGCTTCAATTCATCTAAACAAATGTGTCCTGCATCCAACTGCAGACGTCCAAACGGCCGATACGGAGTGTAAACAGCAGTAAGCGACTGAATCGTCTGCGTAAATATGCTGATCATCAGTGTAAAATGTGCATGGGGTGGGTCCTAACACTGAGCCTTGAGGTACGCCCGTTGGGCTCCCAAGGAAGGAGGAGCTGCCTCCACCCATCTGGACGGCACCGAACAGGATGAAGAGCCGTGAGCAGCAGTGGCGGTGGGGAGCGCCTTCCTGAACGCTGCCTGAAGACGGTCAGCAATGCTTGTTGGTTCTAAAGTCTTTCAGGCGATTACAGATCTCATCTCCTCTCAACAGCTTCATCCCCCTCAGGGTCACGGGGAGGGGACACAATGGGGGAAGGCAGGTCATCCCCGGACGGGTCGCCAGTTCATCATTGATTACAAATCAATTCAAATCCTTTGGCCAGGATTCATCGTTTGCAGACAGGCCTGGAACTACCGACCCGCGTATCCACCATCCAGGCACCCTTCTGGCCCTCCCCAAACCTGGAGGACTTTGTGCTGAAGCTTAGATTAAAACCACAGGTGGAAAAAATGGATCCAAACTATCAGGGCCAGCCCAGTTTTTGCTGAGCACCTCAGAAACAGACCCAGGTTCAAACTAGAAAGGACCATCAAGAGGGGGATGACTTACTTGAAGACAGGGCATCCCAAACAGATCTCACTGTATCCCAGAATTCCTTGGGATCCTTTTGGATCTTCTCACCTGACACCCTGCTGGTTCATGGCTCCTGGCTGCCCTTGTTCTCCTGCCTCCGGTTGGTGCGGTGGGATCCGGCTCTTCCTCCTTGGTCCAAGTTGGTCCATTGTATGCTGGAGTTTGTCTTCAGGGTCTCGTGTGTTGTTTTTCTACCCAAGGTTTTGTTCCTGGGAACATTTTAACCGACTCTAGCGGACCGATGTCATCTCATAGTTTAGCCATAGAACTCGTTACCATCTCTGTAGAGTCAACGCGGCTCCCCGAACTGCTCTGGAACATCTCCAGGTCCACTCAGGGCGTCTTGGAGGAAGCCCTTGTTGCATCTGGTTTCACTCGCTGTGGATCTCCAGGAAGCAGCATAGAAACAGCTGTTCAACGTGGTCGGGTAGCACGAGGATAGCGCCAGAGGATGTTACAGCGGCTAATGTCACGTTGAGAACAAAGCCTGGTGCCTGGATCTCAGGCGGTGCCTTCAGGTGTAACACCATAATGGACTCCAAGGGCAGAGCCAGTGTTTAAGAGCCTGTTTCAGTCATTAGATATATTAACCAGTACGAACAGAACTCCAGGTAGCACTTTGTCATGTTTTTCCTCTCCTGGCTCGATCATTTGGAAGGTAGTTTGGCCCATTAAAAGGCTCTCTTAAAAGCCTCATATTGTCTTTACGCAGCACTTTGATAGTTTGGAGCACCACAGGATGGTCCTCTTGGAGGATGCCTGCTGGAAGCTTTTATTTTTCTACTCTTCCTTCTTTCAGACTTCCTTCCCAATCATCAGTGCACCCTGAAGGGTGATCAAGCATTCGCCATTGTCTTAATATTCACTTGTGCTTCACAACCTAATATTCTATGAAACCTTGGAATGCAAGATAACAAAAATGGGTCAGTTCAGTAGCAACAGTCACACAAACCAACATTATTGGATGCCGAAGCAATTAATTATTGCTTGCATCACCACGTTGGAAAAAGGGTTTAATTAGTTTTGGATACACTCTGTTGCACTCGGCGAACATCACGAAGTGTGCTCAGGCTGACAAAATGGATGCTGGCAACAACCCAGATAAAGCGTGCTCCCACCGCCTGATGGCTACAGGAGCTGCAGGGCAGATAGGCTCACCACAGAGCTGCTGCACAGGTGACATGAATTCACTCAGAGCTTCTGCGTCTCTTTTCACAGCTCTAAAAGACCAATGGGGGCGGCGGCGGCTCCCGTCTGCTGCAGATTAACAGCAAACAGCAGCAGAAGACCCCCAAACCAGAGACTGAAAGGGACAATAAGAGGAGTTCACCATTTTCAGACAGAAGGATTTCAAAAATGCTGTGTGATGGTCTAAAGGTGGGATTTCATCTGGGCTAAACCATGACGAGAGAGCCTGCGTTTGTTACCAAGCTGCTCCTGTTCCACCAGGTGAGGCAGGAACCAGTGACACGGACCATTGAAAGGTTTAATTTAAAAAAAGAAGGAGACAATAAGGTAGAACTGCAACAGGTGGGCGCCGTGCAGGCGAGCAAGGCTGAGCTGATTGTAAAAATAGGAAAACAAGCCACAGGTGACAACAGGCAGGTGACAACAGGCAGGTGGCAACAGGCAGGTGACATCGAGGGTGGTGACAACAGGCAGGTGACAACAGGCAGGTGACAACAGGCAGGTGGCAACAGGCAGGTGGCAACAGGCAGGTGACATCGAGGGTGGTGACAACAGGCAGGTGACAACAGGCAGGTGACATCGAGGGAGGTGACAACAGGCAGGTGGCAACAGGCAGGTGACATCGAGGGAGGTGACAACAGGCAGGTGACATCGAGGGTGGTGACAACAGGCAGGTGGCAACAGGCAGGTGACAACAGGCAGGTGACAACAGGCAGGTGACAACAGGCAGGTGACATCGAGGCAGGTGACATCGAGGCAGGTGCAACAGGCAGGTGACAACAGGCAGGTGGCAACAGGGAAGGTGGCAACAGGGAGGTGACATCGAGGGTGGTGACAACAGGTAGGTGGCAACAGGTAGGTGACAACAGGCAGGTGACATCGAGGCAGGTGACAACAGGCAGGTGACAACAGGCAGGGGGTGACATCGAGGCAGGTAGCAACAGGCAGGTGACAACAGGCAGGTGACATTGAGGCAGGTGAGACGAGCAGCAGCTGAGCCTCCAGAAAGGGAGCCAAGCGTCACCACGACGGACCTACGAGGACCTGAGAGGAGCCTTCGTTAGAGCTGCAGATCCTGTTAGGTTCAAACAACCTGAAACACGAGAAACACAAATGAGGCAAAGACAACAGTTTGGAAATTTACTTGCAAGGAGAACGAGAGAGATGTGCTCAGTTACAGATCTCCAACAGTTCTGACGCACACCTCCCGCCATCCTTGTTTTATTGAGATTAGGAGGTCCCTAGTTACAGAAGTAAAATGTGTCTAAGGGAGGGGGAACACAAGATAGCAGGTCTCCAACAGAGCAAGAGACTGTAAATCATAATGGTGAGATTATACGTAGGCCTTCACTGATTTGATTAGCTTAGCTCACAAACAGCACATTCTTCTATATCGGACAGATTAAAAGAACATCTCCTGTGTCATGCTCTGCAGCTCTGTCTCCAGTCAAGGCCACTTCTCCAACAGCCGCCGCATTTCTGTCGCCCTCGACCAGAGAAGTTCGAGTTGACATACCAAGCATCATGAACATTAAGCATTAGCAAATAATAAGAAACATTAAGTAATGAGAGACAATAAAACAAGAATAAGGAATATAACAAGGTGAAAGCAAATAAGAGATAACTTTAACATAATGGATCTAACAGATCCAATCAACCCAGACGAGCTGCAGATGAGCCGGGGGTGGCTCAGACCTGCCTGGGGGGTGGGGGGTCAGCAGAGGTAGGGGGAGATGTGGCACATGGCAGTGAAGGTAAAAAAAAGGGCTTATTGCCCCTTTAAACCAGGAGCTAATGATGCTAAAGTTAGTCTGGTTGGATGTTGTCTCTGTGAAACAATATATAATAAGAACACATCAACATTAAATAACATTAAATAAGAAGAACACACATTAACATTAAATAACATTAAATAGGAACACAAAAACATTAAATAACATTAAATAAGAAGAAAACATTAACATTAAATAATACTAAATAAGAACGACACATTACCATTAAAATACATTAAATAGGAACACAAAAAGATTAAATAAGAAGAACACACATTAACATTATATAACAATACATGATAAGAACACATTAACATTAAATAAGAACACACAAATGGGAGTGGGCTGAATTTGGTCATACTGATTAAAACACCAGATTACACATGTGAAGAATTTTTGCTAAGAAGCTTTGATGTGTTTGCTCTGATTTTCTCCCCACGGCTCCAGTCATGCTTTTGTTTTGATGGCTCCATTTTCCTCAGATGACCTCATGGTGTCGTTTCACTGTTTTGGGAGCAGAATATTCCTTTACCCAATTCATCGTGCTACTCTCGCTCATCCTTGTCAGCTAAACACAAAACAGGCGTCATAGCGAAGCATTAAAATCAGCTGATACTGTTGTTTCTCTGGCTGGAACAAAAGAGCAGCTGGGCTCCTGCTGGGGAGGGAAGGGAGGGGGGAGGGGAAGGGAAGGAGGGAAGGGGAGGGAAGGGAAGGAAGGGAAGGGAAGGGAAGGGAAGGAGGGGGAAGGAGGGAAGGGGGGAAGGGGAAGGGAAGGGAAGGGAAGGGAAGGGAAGGGAAGGGAAGGGAGGTGGGGAAGGGGAAGGGAGGGAAGGGAAGGAAGGGAAGGGAAGGGAAGGGGAGAAGGGAGGGAGGAAGGGAAGGGAAGGGAAGGAAGGAAGGAAGGGAAGGGAGGGAAGGGGAAGGGAAGGGGGGAAGGGGAGGGAAGGGAAGGAAGGAAGGAAGGAAGGAAGGAAGGAAGGAAGGAAGGAAGGAAGGAAGGGGAGGAAGGGAAGGGAGGGAAGGGAAGGAAGGAAGGAAGGGAAGGGGAGGGAGGGAGGGAGGGAGGGAAGGAAAGAAGGGAAGAGAAGGGAGGGAGGGATGGGAAGGGAGGGAAGGAAGGAAGGAAGGAAGGGAAGGGAAAGGAAGGAGGCGGAGGGGAGGGAGGGAAGGAAAGAAGGGAAGAGAAGGGGAGGTGGGATGGGAAGGGGAAGGGAAGGAAAGGAGGGGAAGGGAAGGGAAGGGAAGGGAAGGGAAGGGAAGGGAAGGGAAGGGAAGGAGGGAAGGGAGTGAAGGGAAGGGAAGTGAAGGGAAGGGTGGGAAGGGGAAGGGAAGGGAAGGGGGGTGGGTGGGAAGGAAGGGAAGGGAAGGGAAGGAAGGGAAGGGAAGGGAGGGAGGGAGGGAGGAAAGAAGGGAAGAGAAGGGAGGGATGGGAAGGGGAGGGGAGGAAGGGAAGGAAGGAAGGGAGGGAAGGGAAGGAAGGGAGGGAAGGAAGGGAAGGGAAGGGGAGGGAAGGAAGGAAGGAAGGAAGGAAGGAAGGAAGGAAGGAAGGAAGGAAGGGAGGGAGGGAGGGAGGGAAGGAAAGGAGGGAAGAGAAAGGGAGGGATGGGAAGGGGAAGGGAGGGAAGGAAAGAAGGGAAGAGAAGGGAGGGAGGGATGAGAAGGAAGGGAAGGGGAAGGGAGGGAATGAAAGAAAAATAAAGGGAAGGAAGGGAAGTAAAAGAAAGGGAAGGGAGGGAAGGAAAGAAGGGAAGAGAAAGGGAGGGATGGGAAGAGAAGGGAGGGAAGAAAGAAGGGAAGAGAAGGGAGGGATGAGAAGGGAGGGAGGGGAAGGGAAGAGGGAGGGAACGAAAGAAAAAGAAAGGGAAGGAAGGGAAGTAAAAGAAAGGGAAGGGAAGGGAAGGGGAGGGAGAGAGAGAGAAGAGAGGAGGAAAGGGAGTGGAAAAGAGGAACGAAAGGAAAAAAAAAAGGGAAGGGGAGGGAAGGGAGGGAAGGGAAGAGAAAGGAGGAAAGGGAGGGGAAAAGAGGGAACGAAAGGAAAAGAAAGGGAAGGGGAGGGAAGGCCCGGCTGCAACTCAATCACGGCCTATCTGGAACCCAATCAGCTGGGCCCTAATGTTTGTTTGCTCTTCTTCAGGAATGCATCGATTCCTGACAAACAAAGCTGGAATCTGCTCTAATTCCCTATCTGGGCCAAAGGAAATCATCAGTGATTATCGGTCCATCTGTGAATATCAATAATGGATATCTGAAGGCATTAACCTGCCGTTCCTCACATGATCTTCTGGAGCGGCTGGCTGATGGATGACTGCTGTCACCTTCTTCTTTCAGCCAATACTCTCATCAGGTGAATCATGTTGCTAATCACAATATCGGTTCTTCAATAAAACATCGATCGGCTCCCTTGATGCCCCCTCAGGCACCGTGAGGGCGGAATTCTGAGCAAACAGGAAATGAGGATTGGGATCGAGGATCGATCACTCTGGCGCCCTTAATCAAAGACACCGTTTTTATTTGAAATTAACTTTATAAGCAACGAAGCAGCATTCCCGTAGTTGATCAGAAGAGCAGCACCAACAGCAGGGACATCGATATATTTGGAAAGAGCCCAAAGTCGGGACGTTCCAATATTTATTCTTCAAGTTTGTGGCGTGAGTCAATCCAGATGCACAAACAAGTCCGGAAGATTCAGGTCAAACGTCCAAACAACATAATCCCAAAGACGACGTTGGGGACAAATACACAAGAGAGAGGCTGGATCAGGATCAGGAGGGAAGAGAGGCGGGTTCAAATGGTCGGGCGGGGGAGCGAGCTGACGAGACACGAGGGTGATCGGGGTTCAGACCCAGAGGTCGGGACCAGCCCACGACAACACAACCAATCCAAAAACCTCGTAAATATGTCAACAAACACACGTAGAAGTTGGACTGAACACACTAGAAACAGAAGACAACATCAAAGCAGAATGAGATGACGGCTGTGGATTACGGAGGAGTCCGGAGGGGTTCCAGATCCGGGTAATAAATACAGATGTGGAGCGGGCTGTCATTCATTCCGACATTTTCTCCTTTCTGGTGCGGGATTGATTGGAAAAGGTCACCCTGTGATGCTGCAGCTGAGGGAAAACATGAACACAAATGACATAGGAATAAAGCCAAATCGGATCAGGAGCAACAGTTAATCCCATCAAAGGGCAGAACTTCACGAAGGACCGCCGTATCCGTTGGGAACCGGGGTTCTGGTCCAGCCAGGGCTGGATATCATTGAGACCGTCTGATACCGGTACGATACCGATACCGGTACCGATACCTTCACGTCCATCCCACTTCCTGAACGCTACTGTTCCAATAGCAGTTGTATAATGAGAATTTTGACGTGAAGAAATGACACGATCAGATTTCAGCTCTGCTGTTTAAGCAGCAAACAGGAGAACAGATGAGAAACCCCCTCTTCTTCTTCTACTGTCTTCAACAAACTTAGCATCAAAACCTCAACACACACGTGTTGCGATGCTCCCTCACACCTTCCATTGGACAGTTTCAGTCATCATTTGCTCCGTGGAAACTGAACTGGGAATATCTGATCGGAACGTTGTGCTCCGACTGTAGTTAGATCAGACATGTAAACGTTGCTACTGGCAACAGGATCATCCTGTTCTGGTTCTAAATGGGGGCTTTTGGACCCTGCTGAGCGTCTGTGTCTCATGGTGGCAAATTACTGGTCCCGTCACATGAGTTCATTTGGACGGGCCTCCGTGTGGACGTGTGCGGACCTGGTGTGTGAGGACACCCACAACTAGGAAAGACCTCTGGGCTTAACCGCCAACCCTCAACACCACTGAAGCCAGGAGACCGTTATGGGATGTTTAAGATGCTCCATGCTTGTATCCAGAAGACCGCTCCAACCTCCTCCCCAGTCGTCACCTCAGTTCCGATGGACCCTAAAGCCCAACTGTAGTTCTGACCCAGGGTTGAAGCAGCCAAAGAAGCTCAAACTGCAGCACCTCTGGTGGTCCCTGGTGGTGACACCCTTCTTCCATCAGTCCACCCTTCTGGACTCAGACAGTTGTGCTCTGGTCCTTCTGGGACCTCCTCAACCACCTCAGAACTTTCTACTTATCTCTGACAACAGACCAAGAAGCTAAAGTGAAGCAAGTGAAGAAGCAGGAGGTTCCACCGCTGTGGACCATCAGACCAGAGAACGTCAACGTGTGAACTGTAGGGACATTAATGACACCTGTGTGGACACTCTTGGTGACACAGTGGCTTCACTCCTTCAGAGGAGTGCACGTTAAAGGAGGAACTGTGCGATTGTGACTGTGGGGAGGAAACGGACCAGGATTCCGGGCTCGGTGCCTCTGGGAGCCTCTTCTGATGAACACGCCTTCCTTTCCCATCAGCAGGTGCTGATTCATGGACGGTGTCTCACGTGGAGCACCTGTTTGGAGAGAACATGTTGTTTATGCATGGCTGCTCCAGAGGGGGTGGGGCGGGGCCGGGGCCGGGGATGCCCCCTCCCCGTGCACGGCGGTGCTGCGGCAGACAGGAGGAAACCTTCACGCTCCGCAGCCTGCAGGTGGTGTTTTGGAAAGGCAGCCGATCAGTCAGGTGTGTTCCATCTGTGCCGCCCCGGTGACACAGACAAATCTGTCACCGTGTTTTTCCTGGGCTTGTTTCCCTCAGCATATGGAGATGTTTACAGTGAGATAAGACCCGTTTGGCGTCCCCATCGTGGGAGCGGAACCACAGAGTTGCTAGCATTTGTTCTGCCTGATTGCTTCTAGAGCTGAAGCCAGTGGATGCAGCGCTCCTCTGTCAGGGCTCCTGGATCCCCTGAGCTGGTCTCCACATGCTTGGGAGCTAAAGCTAAAGGCTGTGTGTGTGTGTGGGGGGGGGGGGGGGGGGGCACAGCTGCAGGAGGTTTTGAGAAGCTGTAAAGATGTGACGCAAAGCTCTGGTCTGAGGTCGTTAACATCTTGGAGAAAATTTCAGTTTTTACAAATCACAAATATTTAGAGAAGACACCTGCAGACGCCCCAAAACTATTATTTCTATCTGTGTGTGTGTGTGTGTGTGTGTGTGTGTGTGTGTGTGTGTGGAGCTGCTGAAGCTCTTTAATGTCTTTGGGATCTTCTGAACACAACAACAGTCCCATCACATGCACGCGGACAATATTAGATCCGAGCCCAAAAGTGTGAGCCGACATCAGCGCGTAAATGCGCAGCGAGGTCAGCCAGAGGTCCGGGTTAAAGGGACTAGATTTTTGGTGGATGCGCAGCGAGCGGAACGCGCGCTGATCCGCTGGACTGACGTGTCTCCGACAGTCAGCGCAGGCGAACACCGCAGCCCGCTGCAGATCTACAGACGGAGGACAGACAGCCACAGATAAAGAGAGGGAGAGAGCACAAGAAGTTCAGGCGACGTCGAGATCTGGGAGCCGTTTCGTCCATTTTCTTTCTTTTTCTTTCTGCAGCATGATCCATCTCCGGCCGTCTCCGCCTCAGCGCGCACTGAGAGCCAGGGTTTAGTGTTGCTGCCTGCTTTCTCCGCTCCTGTCACATTCGTGGGGACATTTTGCCTGTTGTGTCCACCTCGGCTGATGTAAAGAAGAAAAGCGAGCCTTCACTCTAACTGGAATGATGTGGACCTCTCATGATTCTCTGGGATTTGCGTTCTTAGTCGGATTTTGCGTGCAATTCGGATTCTCCTTTGAAGGTAAGATGGTCTTTTCACTGGCAGCTGTGAAGTATTAAAAGTGCGCTGATCTTCCTCCCTCCGAAAAAGGCATTTTGGACGGGAAAACAGGTGAACGGGGGGTGGGGGGTGGGGGGGGGGATAAAGCGCAGGCTGGGAAATGGTGATATTGGGGGGAAAAAAGACATTATTTATCAACTGATGATGGCGGGAGGGAAATGCAACTGGTGATTGTTTGAAATGTGGTGGTGGGTGGGGGGCACAGGAAGCCTAGATTTCTCGGGGGGACGCGGAACTTCTGCCCGTCGCGGCGCAAATTTCAGCACCATCCAAGTGTCCGTGGTGCATCCGCCGCATCCGCCGCGTCCCTGCCGCGTCCCCGCCGCCCCTGCCGCCTCTACCGCGCGGTGCCCCCCACCCCAACCCGCTCCTTTTACGCAGTAAACGCTCCTGACACGGCGGAGGGGTCTCATCATCAAACAAGTTGTTTCTTTCCTTTAAAATCGCTGGTCTGTTCAGTTTTCCTCACACGGGAGAAACAAGTTTGTTGGGGGTTAAATTCCGCACAGACGCACGCGACCGGATGAGCTGGAATAATGAGGAGGAAGCTGCCTGGAATTAGATATCTGCATGGCTGAGACGTGGTGCGCCTGTGGGTTATGTAAA
>NC_079536.1:12497736-12517135 GCF_003711565.1 Takifugu flavidus | reverse complement strand
TGGTGGGCCGAAAGTGGCCTTTGGATGAAGGCTTCATGTGGTCTTATCTCTGGTGTGTGTGTGTGGTGTGTGTGTGGTGGGGTGTGGTGTGTGTGTGTGTGTGCACTCTCAGTTTCACCAAGCTTCATTTCCAACACTCAGATTTTGAACTGGGTGGGACCACTTTAGGAATCCGGCCCGTTTGATCCGGCCCAGTGTGACCAGTCCACTCCTCCCGGTGAAGAAGACGCATGGTGGGATGTAGAGGGGGGGGCTATCATCGTTAGATCTTTAAAAAACAAATGGACAAATGATGATTGAGAGAGCTGGGAACGACGTTCTCATCAGACAGGACTTGCCCGCCTGTCTGCGCTCGCCATCTTTGACCAGCGCTTCACGTTTTCATCGTGTTTTCGTGGACTCGAAGAAGCTGAACAGAAAGACCAGCGTCAACGTTTGGTCTGGTTTGGTGGAAATGGCCTCCTACTATATCACTTAGGATCTGAGGTAGAAGAAGAAATAAGAAGGAGAAGAGATAGTCACACATGAATAATTAAGGTATACTGGAGATGAAGAAAGAATAAAAAGAATAGGAGAAATAAAGCTATGATAAATGCGATCCTCATAAAACAAAGGCTACATTCTGCTAATTCTCGTACCCCTCCTCGCCTCTCCTAAATGCTCCTAACTCCACCTCTCTCTCCTCCTGATCCCCTTTTTACTGCTCCTCCTGCTCCTCTATCCCCACCTCCTCCTCTGCTCCTCCTCCCCCGCCTCCCCCCACCTCCTCCCCCACCTCCTGCTTCCTCCTTCCTCAACACTAGGGGGCGATGTGAGTCTTTCCAGCTGGTTGGTAGTAGCAGCAGAGCAGCGTCTCTAACATTAGCACATGCTAACGGCGGCGTTGCTAAATGCTTCCCCTCCGGGGTCGTTCGCCAGCGTGCAGGTTGTGGATCACGATCACACGTTTAGCTGATGGAGACGTCGGACCGACGTGCACTTCCTGCTCCAGTGGGACCGAGGCAGGAAGTGGTTGGGCGGAGCCTGATGGGAACGTGGCGACTGCCTTTGGAAAAGTAAACTTTTAATGTCTCCGCGTTGTTTTGGCTGAAACGGTCCCGCTAATTACCTGCGCTGCGTAAAACACGTCTTGAGAGGCCGAATTACAGGAAACAACAAATGATGATTTAATTAGCTCCCACAACAACAAGCGTGAAACATCTTCTGAATCAGCGGCGTCCCTCATCGCCGTGCGGCGGCATTTTGAGGCAGAGCTGGAGGAGTTCTTCCTTTCCGACGGCGTTTCTCATCCCCCGCTCATGTCTGGCTGGAGATGACCGCGTGACGTTGATTACAAGTGCTCGTCATTAATTAGGCCATACGGTAGCGCTCATGCTAGCCTCGCTGCACAGGCTCACATTTAAATGTGCCGCTACTCTTCCCTGTCTGCTGTGCTAATTAGCACATGTCCAGCTAACTGGTCCTGATGATGCACAGGAAGCTGGGAGAGATTTTCTATCGAATGTGATGGCTTTTTTCCAGCAGTTAAACATTAAAACATTAAATAAGAATAGATGCTTATAAGAGCAAAATGGAAATATCAGTTAGCCACACAAAATTCTGCTCCGGCCCAAAATAGCCGTTTGGAATATTTAAACAGTAGAATTGGTGAGAGATGACTTGATCCCGTCAGCAGCTTTGTGGGGAAGGAAGCACTGGTGTGCTGAAGCTCAGCCGGCAGTCCGAAACATTCCGCTGTAAGATTCCCAATGACACAGCGGCCGTCCATAATCACTCACAACGCAGGGAAGTAAACACCCCCGTGACACAGAGGGGAAGCAGAGCCGCTGCTAGCGCTAAAGTCTGGCGGCTACACCCAGACCGGCAGGCTAACGGCTCCTGATATTAGCCTGTCAGTCCTGTCAGGGGAGGCTATAGGATGAAGCTACTGGGCTGGCTCCTGCACTCATGGTCGGACTGGGAACACCCCCCCAGGACAGGGCAGGACATGGGAGCAGGAGCAAGCCTGTTCTGTTCCAGAACCCGTAAGACAAGAGTCCAGGTCTCAAACTGCTGCAGTGGCGGTTTGGAGCCTGTTTAGGACGTTGATATTCATGCTAGCTTGGTTGCATTTGGGTTCCTGAATAAATGATGTCTGATGATGGATGATTATCACTATTTTAATGTTTCATGTCTTCGTGGGGATGTCAAGATGTCCCGTTGGAGACGCGCTGTCCTGTCAGGCTGCACGGGGGCTTTAAACCAGAGAAAAGAGCGAGTGTGCGTGTGGGAGTCGCTCTTCCCATTCTGACCCTAAATCCCTCTCAGTTGGAGCGGCCGGATTTGGATCTTCCCGGAGTTTGATCTGTTTTTTTCCTTCTGCTAATCTGGCCGTCATTGTTTCCCAAAAGATCAATTCATTGAGTAAATCTGTCCGCTGGTAATTCTATTTGGAGTGGGATTAGGTTGGGATGTGAGGGCCCGGTTCTGTCTGCCGAGCGGATCTTTGGATCTGTTCCACTGCTGCTCGCTGAGGCGGCGCATTGATGCCTCCACCTGCTCTGGGAGGAGGAGCAGCTCCTGGGAGGAGGAGCAGCTCCTGGGAGGAGGAGCATGTGAGATGGAGCTGCACCTGCTCTGGGAGGAGGAGCAGCTCCTGGGAGGAGGAGCAGCTCCTGGAGGAGGAGCATGTGAGATGGAGCTGCACCTGCTCTGGGAGGAGGAGCAGATCCTGGGAGGAGGAGCAGCTCCTGGGAGGAGGAGCATGTGAGATGGAGCTGCACCTCCTGGGAGGAGGAGCAGTTCAGGTGAGGTGAGGCCAGCTCCTCCCAGGAGATGCAGCTCCTCCCAGGAGATGCTAAGATAACACCACCAACAGCCTCCATATAGAGCCGCCCCTCATCAGCTGCTGTAGCAGGAGCCACATAGATGTGAGGAGTGTGTGTGTGTGTGTGTGTGGTGTGTGTGTGTGTGTGTGTGTGTGTGTGTGTGTGTGTGTGTGCGTGTGTGTGTGTGTGTGTGTGGGGGGGGGGTAACAGCCTCCTGCCCTCCTCCTCCTGTCAGAAAGTTGAGTGAAGCAACTTTCTGAACGGCGACAGGAACATTTTAAGGGTTCTGACAGGTGGAGAAGCTGCTCTGATGGATGGTGCATGTACGTGCGCCTGCCTGTGCTGACTGTGCACGTGAAGGATCCATTATTCACAACTGTCTCATATTTGAGGTCAGGCCAGCAGAAACTGGCTGCAGCTGAGTTTCCCCGTCATGTTGTGACTAACTGGGCTGTGAGGAGCTCGGCTTCATCTGGGGAGGAGCCGCCTTCCAAGAGCCAGAGAGGAGACGGTGGCATCAGCTGTTCTGGTGCTGCTCTGCTGCTGCTGCTCTGCTGCTGCTCTGCTGCTGCTCTGCTGCTGCTGCTGCTGCTGCTCTGCTGCTGCTATGGCTAATAATGCTGCGGCTGCTGCTAATATTGCTGCTGCTGCTACTGCTAATAATGCTGCTGCTGCTCTGCTGCTCTGCTGCTGCTGCTCTGCTGCTGCTACGGCTAATAATGCTGCGGCTGCTGCTGCTGCTACTGCTACTGCTACTAATGCTGCTGCTGCTACTAATAATGCTGCTGCTGCTACTAATAATGCTGCTGCTGCTGCTAATAATGCTGCTGTTCTGGTGCTGCTCTGCTGCTGCTGCTCTGCTGCTGCTGCTGCTCTGCTGCTCTGCTGCTGCTACGGCTAATAATGCTGCGGCTGCTGCTGCTGCTGCTGCTACGGCTAATAATGCTGTGGCTGCTGCTAATATTGCTGCTGCTGCTCTGCTGCTGCTCTGCTGCTGCTCTGCTGCTGCTCTGCTGCTGCTACTGCTACTGCTAATAATGCTGCTGCTGCTACTAATAATGCTGCTGCTGCTGCTAATAATGCTGCTGTTCTGGTGCTGCTCTGCTGCTGCTAATAATAATAATGCTGCTGCTGCTACTAATAATGCTGCTGCTGCTACTAATAATGCTGCTGCTGCTGCTGCTAATAATGCTGCTGTTCTGGTGCTGCTCTGCTGCTGCTAATAATAATAATGCTGCTGCTACTACTGCTAATAATGCTGCTGCTACTGCTAATGCTGCTGCTGCTAATAATGCTGCTGCTGCTGCTACTGCTAATGCTGCTGCTGCTACAAATGCTGCTGCTACTCCTGCTGCTGACTGATGCCTGTCAAACACAGTGCTAATGATCTGACTAATACAGTCCGGAGCAGGAAGAAATCAGGCTGCTCCGCTCTTGTGCCTGCGCTCAACAGATTAGAAAGGGGACGCTGCGCCGCTGCCATCCATTATTGAAGCGCTGGTCAGAGTCTGGTTGGAGGGCACTTCCTGTCTCATGGCGGCTGTCTGTCACTCACTTTTACACATGTTGACAGAGGATGTGATGCGGCTCCGCGCTGATAAATCCGATTCACACGCCCAGTCTGCTTTCCTCTTCCGAAGGCCTGGATGGTCTGACAGGGATGTCACAGAGCATGAATTTAACAGCTTCTGAAATTTGAAGGTCACAGGCACGGTTTCCTTTTAACGGCTGTTTTCAGACAGAAAGAATTCCCGGCTGCCCTCGCATGGACCGCCTGGAAGCACAAATCTAGGAGAGGAACCGGCCCAAGACCATAACCTGCTCCTGTCACACTCATAAATATCCATGAGACCTGGAGCTGAGAGAGGAGGTGGACCCAGAACTCCCTCACCGTTGTGTGTTGAACCGCCACTAACGAGGGTGCGGAGCAGCACGGCAGCCTGGTGAAGTGTTTTAGGAGAGCGGAGCTCAACGTTTAGCTGCCTCTCCGCTGCTCAGGGATCCTGACATGGGCTAACTGACCCGAACACAGGTGCTACACGCCTGCTGGCGGCTTCGACTTGACCTGACTGTTAATAGAGGAGTGGCCCTGCAGGATCTGCCCCCGCCCCCTGACTCTGCCCCGCCGTGGCCGCGTGCCGCTTCTGTCATGCTTTGATTTGGGAGGCGAGTGACACTCCGAGCTAATCAAGCTAATTAAAGTCATCCTTAAGCTAAATGTGGGGTTTGATGTGCACATCAAACCCCACATGTCCGGACTGGGATGATGGAGGGATGAGGAGAGGGGTGGAAAGACGGGCAGATGGAAGAGACATATGGGAGGTGTGATGCAACACGGACGCGGGACACCTCTGGGGAAATATGTGGGCCGCCTCCATGCATGCGTGCAGAGAGCAATCGCCACGCGAGTCCCCGGCGTGTCTGCGGAGCGTGAGCGTGAGCGTGAGCGTGAGCGCCGGCCAGGCGGCACCGCGGCTCCTCGTCCACCACGGGAAGGAGGAAACGGCGAGTCGGCTAACGCCTTCTATTCCTCCCGAGAGCAACTCAAACATCTCGGCACAAACGTCAGCATCGGGCGAACATGCTGCACGTGCACCACCAATCATGCCATCCCAGCGCGTGCGCTCTTTTTGAGTAGGTAAAGCTAATTTAGTTGTTGGCTGCTGTTAGGTGCACGGGGATGTGTCAGACGCCGCTGGATCCCCCGACGTCGCCCATTAAACCCAGAGGAAAACGGACAGCAGGCGCAGCAGCATCGCCGCCTTTAGCCGGTAAACGCGGACACGCTCGTGCACGTGGCCCTCTCGCTCCCCACAGCGCTCCTAGCTTAGCCCGCCGTGATCCTGGTGCGTTCACCCGCAGCAGATAATGAGCAGCAACGGCACAAAAAGGACTTACATACATCACAGGGGGACAGGAAATTAAACATGGATTAGGGAGACGCTCCGTCCTCGGGGCTTGATAGCAGCGGCAGATTAAAGCGGGCTGGTAATGATGGAGGTGTTAAGGTTGACTGGGACCTCCGCAGAATAGGAATCAGCTGATGGCGTTTATCGCTCATCTGACATTGGAGTAACATTGAAAACAGGATTAAACTGACGCTAATATTCCCCCCAAATATCAGATTCAGCCCGTAGCGGCTGCAGTGGCGCGTGTCGGCCTGTGGGGGGCGCTGCGGAGGCGATGGGAAGTATATATCTCCAGTTTTACCCAGGAGGCTGCGGGGGGTCAGAGGGCCCAGCAGGTTGCCACGGCAATATATGACAGGTTTGGCCAATCGGAATGTTGTGGTCAAGGGTCACTGAAACTGTCACCCTCCGGACGGAGGGTCCAGTTCTCTCCAGAACCAGAACCTTGTGTTTGGCTCCTCCCTCTCTCACATTGTTCTCATGTTATTTGGGTCCATTTGGTCGTTTTAGAAGCAGATTAAATGGGTCAGTCGTTGTGGTCTGACTCTCTGTTGGTCTGGATCTTCAGCTGGACCAGGAGGGGAACCCTCACGTCCAGGAACCTTTTTCTCTGGTGATGGGACGGGAACCTGCGCCCTCTTGTCCTGATCTGATCAACTCTGACACAACTGTTGGCTCTGAGCACAGCTGGCGTGCACGAGCGGTGGAGCAGGTCGTGCACGAGCGGTGGAGCAGGTCGTGCACGCCAGCAGGTCGTGCACGCCAGCAGGTCGTGGGCTTCGAGCAGCTAACTGCCCCTGGGCGTGGGGGGGCTGGGTCCCATATCTGCCTCAGATAATTCAATCACGGCTCCGTCCCCGCCAGAGTTCTTCCTGACCCCCCCGTCACACCAGGAGAAACCCAATCCATTCGCCGTCACAAAGCCGTTGTCACACTCGCAGACGCACAATTCAAATTGAATCAGAGCCCCTGCAAATGGATGGAGACGAAGCCTTTGATGTCAGCCGGGCTGGAATCCGCCGCCATTGTTGGAAATGTCAGAGAGCGGCCCACGTTCGCTGGCGCCCGTATTCTGGGCCGTCCAGAGATCCCGGTTCGGCCTGTCCCCCCCCTCAGGGAGCACAGACCTGGCTGAACCTGTGAGGAACCTGTGAGGAACCTGTGAGGAACCTGCGAGGAACCTGCGAGGAACCTGTGAGGAACCTGTGAGGAACCTGTGAGGAACCTGCGAGGAACCTGCGAGGAACCTGTGAGGAACCTGTCCTCTGAAGGAAGCGTTCTGGACCTACTGGACGTGTCTCCCTGCCAGGACAGGAACAGACATTATTACTCAGATTAGATCACAAGATCAAAACATTCTTTTTTCTTCAGTAAACTGACTAAAGTAGATGTTAAGAATTATTATTTTTAATAACAAAAGTCTGTGATTTTTTTAATAATGTTTAAACCTTAACGTGGATTTCATTTGCACACATTGGTCCTGATGTGGCGAACAGGCTGCCAAAGCTTCAAACCCAGCCAGCTTCAGGTTGACTGGATGATTAAACAGGCGGAAAATGGAACTAGTGAAGTCCAAATAACACTAATGTACTAAAGCAGCGTCCTGGGGGGGGGGGGGGGGGGGGGGGGGGGGGGGTGGGGGGGGGGTGGGGGGGGGGGGGGGGGGGGCTGCAGGACCTTTAACCAGCGCTATGGAAACAAGGAGGGAGGGGGGGTGATGGAGGGAGGGACAGGACCTGAATATGGAGACACAGATACAGACGCAGATACAGACGCAGATACAGATACAGATGCAGATACAGACGCAGATACAGATACAGATGCAGATACAGACGCAGAATACAGATACAGACGCAGATGCAGACGCAGATACAAACGCAGACGCAGAGACAGACGCAGATACAGATACAGATGCAGACACAGATACAGATGCAGATACAGATGCAGATACAGACGCAGATGCAGACACATATACAGACGCAGATGCAGATGCAGACGCAGATGCAGATACAGACGCAGATGCAGATGCAGATGCAGACACAGATACAGATGCAGATACAGACACAGATACAGACGCAGAGAGACAGACGCAGATACAGATGTAGATGCAGATACAGACGCAGATACAGACGCAGATACAGATGCAGATACAGACGCAGATGCAGACACAGATATAGATGCAGATGCAGACACAGATACAGATGCAGATGCAGATGCAGATACAGACGCAGATACAGATGCAGATGCAGACACAGATGCAGATGCAGATACAGATGCAGACACAGATGCAGATGCAGATACAGACGCAGATACAGACGCAGATACAGATGCAGATGCAGATACAGATGCAGACGCAGACGCAGACGCAGATACAGATGCAGATACAGACGCAGATACAGATGCAGATGCAGATGCAGACGCAGATACAGATGCAAACGCAGAGATACAGATGCAGATGCAGATACAGATGCAGACGCAGATACAGATGCAGATACAGACGCAGATACAGTTCCAGATACAGATGCAGATACAGACGCAGACGCAGATACAGATGCAGATGCAGATACAGACGCAGATACAGATGCAGATACAGATGCAGATACAGACACAGATACAGATGCAGACGCAGATACTGACGCAGACACAGATACAGATACAGACGCAGATACAGATGCAGATACAGATGCAGATACAGATGCAGATACAGACGCAGATACAGATGCAGATACAGACGCAGATACAGATGCAGACACAGATACAGACGCAGATGCAGACGCAGATACAGATGCAGACACAGATACAGATGCAGAAACAGATACAGACACAGATGCAGACACAGATACAGACACAGATACAGACGCAGACACAGATACAGATGCAGAAACAGACACAGATGCAGACACAGATGCAGACACAGATACAGATGCAGAAGAAACAGATGGAGACACAGATACAGACGCAGATACAGACGCAGACACAGATACAGACGCAGATACAGATACAGATGCAGATACAGACGCAGATACAGACGCAGATACAGACGCAGATACAGACGCAGATACAGATGCAGATACAGATGCAGATACATACGCAGATGCAGATACATACGCAGATACAGGCGCAGATACAGATGCAGACACAGATGCACAGATACAGACACAGATGCACAGATACAGACACAGATGCAGACGCAGAGATACAGACGCAGATACAGGCACAGATGCAGATACAGACGCAGATGCAGACACAGACGCACAGATACAGACACAGATGCAGACACAGATGCACAGATACAGACACAGATGCACAGATGCAGACACAGATGCACAGATACAGACACAGATGCACAGATGCAGACACAGATGCACAGATACAGACACAGATGCACAGATGCAGACACAGATGCACAGATACAGACACAGATGCACAGATACAGATGCACAGATGCAGACACAGATACAGACACAGATGCAGACACAGATGCACAGATACAGACACAGATGCACAGATACAGACACAGATGCACAGATGCAGACACAGATACAGACACAGATGCACAGATACAGACACAGATGCAGACGCAGATACAGATGCAGATACAGACACAGATGCACAGATACAGACACAGATGCAGACACAGATGCACAGATGCAGACACAGATGCAGACTCAGATGCAGACACAGATGGACAGATGCACAGATACAGACACAGATGCAGACACAGATGCAGACACAGATGCACAGATACAGACACAGATACAGACACAGCTGCACAGATACAGACACAGATGCACAGATACAGACACAGATGCACAGATGCAGACACAGATGCAGACACAGATGCAGACACAGATGCAGACACAGATGCGCAGATACAGACACAGATACAGACACAGATGCAGATGCACAGATGCACAGATGCAGACACAGATACAGACACAGATGCACAGATACAGACACTGATGCAGACACAGATGCACAGATACAGATGCAGACACAGATGCACAGATACAGACAGAGATGCAGACACAGATGCATAGATGCACAGATACAGACAGAGATGCAGACACAGATGCACAGATGCACAGATACAGACACAGATGCAGACACAGATGCACAGATGCACAGATACAGACACAGATGCAGACACAGATGCACAGATACAGACACAGATGCAGACACTGATGCACAGATACAGACACAGATACAGACACAGATGCAGAGACACAGATGCACAGATGCACAGATACAGACACAGATGCAGACACAGATGCAGACACAGATGCAGACACAGATGCAGACACAGATGCACAGATGCAGACACAGATGCAGACACAGATGCAGACACAGATGCAGACACAGATGCAGGAGCCTGTCCTGTAGAGATGGCCCGTTTGGCCGTGGTTGGGGGTCAGGGTGGAGGAGGTGCTGCAGTAGATCTCCCAGGGTTCCGTCAGGTGCTCACTGATGATTTGTTAGGTCCCTCCGGACTCGTCGTCCATGATGCTTCACTCTGGCAGCGCCCATTAAACGCAGCTCTCTTTATGGGCCATCATGATTGATTTCCTGAAGAGCTTCACTGCCCTTCTTTAACTAAGAGCATTTCTGGACCTAAATATGCGTCCTTCCCTCTTTGGTCGTTCAACAACCTCGTTCTCACGTGGAGAGAAAACCCTGTTGTGATTGGCTGAAATGCCCCAGGTCGTGACCTCTGTCAGGAACCAGAGGGTTCAGGACCAAGAGACACTTTAAGAGCACATCGGGCTCCTTGTTCTTTGAAAAACAGGTTGCTTGCTCCCTTCTTCCTCCTTCCTTACTGAGTTGATATCTGGAGATGTTCTCAGTGGGACACAGATAAGAGAAGAGCTTGTGGCCTTTAAAGAGAAGAAGCTGATGTTGATTAGAGGAGGCTCTTCGGCCCAGCAGAAGCTTCCTCACCTCCTGAGGCCTGGCTGGATGTGTGCTATCAACACAGGTGATCAACATGTACGAAACAATGAAATTAAATGAAATTTCAAGCTGCTCATGTCGTCCACCAGTGAGATGTTGTGACGTTCCCTCAAAATGCCACAGAATAAATTTGGCTTCTGCCACGTTACAGAACCATCAGACGGGGCAACAACGCACACGTGAGGCCGGTGGAAGCGGAGACATCAAGGTGGTTTAAGTCAGCGTTAAAGGTTGATGCAAACCTCTGAGGAGGGAGGTTGTGTGAGGAGACAGGAGCTGCCGCCTGCGCTGCTGCTGGGCTTCAACACTGGTCCTGTGTGTAGAAGTCAGCATCATCTCCTTCATACAGCTGCTGAGCGAATCCTGATCATGGAGGCGTGGAGAAGATGAATCAGGAGGAGTGCAGTTGCTGCTTCTCATGCCGATGCTGAACCAAAGTGTCCGTGTTTGGCCAAAGGCTGCAGCTCTGGGGACGCCTGTAGTTCTCATAATACATGCAGGCTCTTGCAGGGTTCCTCCAGGCAGAGCAGCTCTTTCCTGAGGAGAGCCCAGTCAGGGTTGACTGATGACTGCAGAAGCTTTCATTGGGTTCTTCACCGTGACAACAACAACATGTGCATCACCTGTATTACAGCCTCATTCTACCGGTCTCCTAAAAACCCTCCAGCAGCTCCTCTCATGATGAAGAGCTGTCTCTTTTCTTTTTTCTCTGATCTCCATGAGCTCTTGAGGTGTCCTCAGGAGCTGAAACCTGCTGACGGTTCTACGCCCAAGGTGGGTCGAGCCGGACAGCCTCTGCTAGACTTGAGGACTCGACCCAGATCACCTCCAACCCCTATTAAAGCCACTCCTGACATCCTGTGGTGGATCAGCTTGGAAAAAGGTCCCATGGAGAGATGTATGGGCGATCATCTCAGCTGCAGCGTCCCAGGAATGTCAAAATGAACCAATGCGGGGAAGCTCATTTTCACCTGCGGCTCCTTAGAGGAGTTTAAAGCAGCGGAGCACATTAAAGGAGTGAGATGAGATGAAGGTGCTGCCAGCGCTGATGCGCCGCTGACGTTGATGCGGCCGAGCTGAGCGAGCGATGCTGACAGAACGCGGAGAGGCAGGTGATGCGAGGAGGGGGGAGTGGAGGTGCTGGTGCCGCAGGTGTGTGGAGGCACGCCTGCGGATCAGCAGACAGCCACAGACAGATGGGCCAAACGCTAAACGTGCCGCCGCACCAGCCAGAGAGACTAAGGAGAAGTGGGACTCAATAGGCTCCTATATCCAGGGATAATAGAGCTGCCACACTGTTTTGACACAGGAACATTGATCCTGCCTTTAATTGCTCCAGGCTGAGTTGTAGTGTGAGAATATTAAATGTGATGTGTTGCTGCAGCGGAACACGCTGATTACACCCTGATATGTGCTCACGTGCTGTCAGCGCCAATAATCCCCTCATCGATCGGGCCCACCTCCCAACAATTATGCTGATTGTTTAGGCAAAATAACTCACACACACACAATTGCGCCTCTGCCGATTCTTTTATTGAGCTAAACGAACGATTGCGGCAGCGACGGCGCCCGCTCTCCTCCTCACCACCAGGCTCGCTCACACAGACGACCCACATGTGCGGCGCTGGGGGAGGATCAGAGCGGCTGTTGTTGGAGTGGCTCCAGATTTGGGAGAACGTTCCGAGAGCGATGGTCCTCGTTCCTGGTGAAGCACCACTCTGGGGCCACTCACACGATCTAAGAGGCACCAAGCTTCTGGCCAGGTGTAGGAGCCGTTATGGAGCCGTTATGGAACCTTTATGGAACCTTTATGCTGATTAGGGCCAATCATCAAATGGGCAAACTGAAAAGGTCACGAGCGAATGAAAGTGAAGGTCAGCCGAGGGTCAGTCGGTCACCTCAAACATGCACCGTTGGATCCGTGGTGCTGGATCAGACAGAGATCACAGGATCTGATGGATCACAGCAGCAACGGCTGCATACAATATAGAACCATGAGTATGGAGGGAGGGAGGGAGGGAGGGATGGATGGGTGGGAGGGAGGGATGGATGGGTGGGTGCAGGATGGATGGATGGGTGGATGATGGATGGATGGATGGATGATGGATGGAGGCAGGATGGATGGATGGATGGATGATGGATGGATGATGGATGGATGGATGGATGGGTGCAGGATGGATGGATAGATGGATGGATGGATGGATGGATGGATGGATGGATGGATGGATGGGTGCAGGATGGATGGATGGATGGATGGATGGGTGCAGGATAGATGGATGGATGGATGGATGGATGGATGGGTGGATGGATGGATGGATGGTGGGTGGGTGGGTGGATGGATGGATGGATGATGGGTGGGTGCAGGATGGATGGATGGATGGATGGATGGATGGGTGGATGGATGGATGGATGGGTGGGTGGGTGGATGGATGGATGGAGGATGGATGGATGGGTGGGTGGGTGGATGGATGGATGGTGCAGGATGGATGGATGGATGGATGGATGGATGGATGGATGGGTGCAGGATGGATGGATGGATGGGTGCAGGATGGATGGGTGCAGGATGGATGGATGGAGGGGTCCAGGATGGATGGGTGCAGGATGGATGGATGGAGGGGTCACCTGACCCTGACACCATCAAGGTCAGGGTCAGGTGAGGGAGCCCAGGCTGTCCGTGGCGTTCATCATCATGCTGATTCTTCTCTCCTCCAGGGAGCTGATGATCTCCTCCTCCCCCTCCTCCTCATCCTTGTCCTCCTCCCCCTCCCCCTCCTCCCCCTCCTCCTCCCCCTCCCCCCCTCCCCCCTCCTCCCCCTCCTCCCCCTCCTCCTTCCCCCCCCCCCCTTCCTCTTTCTTTTCTTCTCCCTGTTAAACTAATTTAAATACACACTTCAGTCCTAAATGATCCCATTTTCCTTTTGATTAGCGTTCTCAGCCCTTTCATGTCACCACTCTGTCTGGGACAATGAAACAGTGCCCAGAGTGTCGGAGGAGTGTGTGTGTGTGTGAGTGTGTGTATGTGTGTGTGTGTGTGTGTGTGTGTGTGTGTGTGTGTGTGTGTGTGTGTGTGTGTGTGTGTGTGTGTGTGTGTTTGGGGGGGCACGCTGCAGCAACAGCTGGGCTGACAATCAGACAGTTTTCCATCGTCCACTTGAGGTGATGAAACGGAGGCTCAGGGCCTGAAATGACACAGGCGGAATGCTTCAGGGAGGCAGGACGAGCAGAGGAGACGCCACATCGGAAATGAGACAGTCGTCCTGCTCGTGAGCACGGGGACAAAGCTGAGGGCAAAGCTGAGGGCAAAGCTGAGGGCAAAGCTGAGGGACAAAGCTGAGGGCAAAGCTGAGGGACAAAGCTGAGGGCAAAGCTGAGGGACAAACCTGAGGGACAAAGCTGAGGGACAAAGCTGAGGGACAAAACTGAGGGACAAGCTGAGGGACAAAGCTGAGGGACAAGCTGAGGGCAAAGCTGAGGGCAAAGCTGAGGGACAAACCTGAGGGACAAAGCTGAGGGACAAAGCTGAGGGACAAAGCTGAGGGCAAAGCTGAGGGCAAAGCTGAGGGCAAAGCTGAGGGACAAAGCTGAGGGCAAAGCTGAGGGACAAAGCTGAGGGCAAAGCTGAGGGACAAACCTGAGGGACAAAGCTGAGGGACAAAGCTGAGGGACAAAACTGAGGGACAAAGCTGAGGGACAAAGCTGAGGGACAAAGCTGAGGGACAAAGCTGAGGGCAAAGCTGAGGGCAAGCTGAGGGACAAACCTGAGGGACAAAGCTGAGGGACAAAGCTGAGGGACAAAACTGAGGGACAAAGCTGAGGGACAAAGCTGAGGGCAAAGCTGAGGGACAAAGCTGAGGGACAAAGCTGAGGGCAAAGCTGAGGGACAAAGCTGAGGGACAAAGCTGAGGGCAAAGCTGAGGGACAAAGCTGAGGGCAAAGCTGAGGGACAAAGCTGAGGGACAAAGCTGAGGGACAAAGCTGAGGGCAAAGCTGAGGGACAAAGCTGAGGGCAAAGCTGAGGGACAAAGCTGAGGGCAAAGCTGAGGGCAAAGCTGAGGGACAAGCTGAGGGCAAAGCTGAGGGCAAAGCTGAGGGCAAAGCTGAGGGACAAAGCTGAGGGCAAAGCTGAGGGCAAAGCTGAGGGACAAAGCTGAGGGACAAAGCTGAGGGACAAAACTGAGGGACAAAGCTGAGGGACAAAGCTGAGGGACAAAGCTGAGGCAAAGCTGAGGGACAAAACTGAGGGACAAAGCTGAGGGACAAAGCTGAGGGACAAAGCTGAGGGCAAAGCTGAGGGACAAAGCTGAGGGACAAAGCTGAGGGACAAAGCTGAGGGCAAAGCTGAGGACAAAGCTGAGGGACAAAGCTGAGGGACAAAGCTGAGGGACAAAGCTGAGGGCAAAGCTGAGGGCAAAGCTGAGGGACAAAACTGAGGGACAAAGCTGAGGGACAAAGCTGAGGGACAAAGCTGAGGGACAAAGCCAGCAGGGGGAGAGGGGCTGGGATGTACCACTGGGATGTATGGGAGGAAATAGCTCCAGTAAAAACATATAGCTGGAATAACAGTGCTGCTGAGCATCAGGCTAAATGACACTCTGTGTGATCACAGACTGTGTGTGTGTGCGTGTGTGCGTGTGTGCATGTGTGTGTGTGCGTGCGTGTGCATGTGTGCATGTGTGTGTGTGTGCGTGTGTGTGTGTGTGTGTGTGTGTGTGTGCGTGCGTGTGTGTGTGTGTGTGTGTGAGACTGCTCCAATACTCTCAGGTGGAAGCAGACAGAAAAGCACTTTGGGTGAGTAAAGAAAGTCATTTCAGGCTGTCAGTCAACGAGGATCACTAAAATCTGCTCTGCGGATGAACGTATCAATCACAAGGAGTGCAGCTGCATGTGTGCTGCTCTGCCTCCACATTAGCTCCAAACCATGGATCAGGCTGCTCTTCGGGGTTCTGGCCTCTATTAAACCAGTCAGCGTTCAACTGGTGAGCCCCCACCTGTGGAAAGGGTCCTCAGCGGTGTGGTCAGGAGGTTCCAGGCAGCGTCGGTCACCTCAGACTGAAGCCATCAGAGATTCAGAGCAGCATTCAGAGCAGCACGCTGTGGCCAGTGATTAGGCCAGTGGCATTCTGGGTAATATTCATCCAGGTTTTCGAACATGTGAGCGGCTCATCCTTTAGCATCTGTGCACCGTTTTAGCCTCGGTTGGTTATCCCTACAGAAATGATCCTGACTCAGGAACAGAACTTAAGAAGACAGAGTAAAGGAGCTTAGATCGGACGCCGCTCTGCTCAACGTGACACGTCCCAGATCATCATCAGCAGAGCAGATAAGGAATAAAACAGGCAGGGTTAGTTGGACCAGAAGAATGAGCAGAGCGCCTCACAGACGGGGCCTTCATGCTGCTGTGAGTAACAAGCAACCAGAGAGCTGCTGGTGCAGAGCAGCACATCAAACATGACAATGCTGCAGCAGAGCAGGAAACAGCAGCTCCTCCTGTTGCTGCTGTGCTGCTGCTCTGGTGCTGCTGCTGCTGCTCTGGTGCTGCTGCTGTGCTGCTCTGTTGCTGCTGCTGCTCTGGTGCTGCAGCTGTGCTGCTGCTGCTGCTCTGCTGCTGCTGCTCTGCTGCTGTGCTGCTGTGCTACTACTGCTCTGCCGCTGTGATGCTCTGCTACACTGCTCTACCGCTGTGATGCTCTGCTACTACTGCTACCGCCGCTGTGGACGCTCTGCTACTACTGCTACCGCTGCTGTGCTGCTGCCGCTGTGCTGCTGCCGCTGTGCTGCTGCCGCTGTGCTGCTGTGCTGCTGCTGCTGCTGCTGTGCTGCTGTGCCGCTGCTGCTATGCCGCTGCGCCGCTGGCGAGAACAGAGAACAGGAGTGGCGTGGCAGCGCCAGCGTCAACAGCAGCTCAGGCTGCTCGCAGCAGATCCCTTCAGTGAATTGATGAAGACACTAATGTGGGCCCATGAAACCTTTCAGGAATTAGTCTCCGTATGGAAGCGCCGTCCGTTCCGGAGCAGCACGGTGTAATTGGACTCCACAGACAGGCCCGCGTCAGGCTGATGGGCGGCGGCAGGATTTATGCCGGGGGGCCGTAAAGGATCACCCCTTATGATAGCGGGCTGAAGGAGTCCCTGCAGTGATGAATGCAGATATCGGGCCCGTGCACGTTTAACGAGGCGATAGAAGCCTGACGGACTTTATCGGAGGAGTTCATCCTTGCATGAAGAATCAAGCTCAGTTTCAGCACAATCAGTTTAAAGGACTGTGACATCTAAGAGCTCTTCCCCCTCATGTGCTTCCACTGCTCTCTTTTAACTTTGGCAAATTTGCTGATAACTATTTCATTACCTTCTCAAGTCGCTGTTCCACTTCAAAGCTGATTCATTGCAAAGCCCCCCCCAACTTTTTATCAGCTTAAAGAGGCCTGTGCTGATAGAATCAGAGCAGCGCAGCAGCACAGCCTTTCTGTGAAGCAGCGCAGCAGCGCAGCCTCTCCGTGAAGCAGCGCAGCCTCTCCGTGAAGCAGCGCAGCCTCTCCATGAAGCAGCGCGGCCTCTCCGTGAAGCAGCGCAGCCTCTCTGTGAAGCAGCGCGGCCTCTCCGTGAAGCAGCGCGCCTCTCCGTGAAGCAGCGCAGCAGCGCGCCTCTCCGTGAAGCAGCGCGGCCTCTCTCCGTGAAGCAGCGCAGCAGCGCGGCCTCTCCGTGAAGCGGCGCAGCAGCGCGGCCTCTCTCCGTGAAGCAGCGCGGCCTCTCCGTGAAGCAGCGCGGCCTCTCCGTGAAGCAGCGCGGCCTCTCCGTGAAGCAGCGCAGCCTCTCCGTGAAGCGGCGCAGCAGCGCGGCCTCTCCGTGAAGCAGCGCAGCAGCGCGGCCTCTCCGTGAAGCAGCGCAGCAGCGCGGCCTCTCTCCGTGAAGCAGCGCAGCCTCTCCGTGAAGCAGCGCAGCAGCGCAGCCTCTCCGTGAAGCACGCAGCAGCGCGGCCTCTCCGTGAAGCAGCGCAGCAGCACATCCTCTCTGTGAAGCAGCGCAGCCTCTCCGTGAAGCAGCGCAGCAGCACAGCCTCTCCGTGAAGCAGCGCAGCAGCGCGGCCTCCTCGGCTGGTTCTGCTCCACTGGAGCTAAAGTGAAAGGTTGGACTCCAAATCCCAGAGCAATTGTTGAGGAGCCTTCATGTGAAGCACCTCTGGCTCCCTCCCTCTCCCCCTCCCCCCCTCCCCCCCCCCCCCCCCCCCCCCAGGTATCGATATCTGATCATCTTGCAGTCTTAATCTCGATGAACGTCCATCTCTCCTCAATCCTAATCAGATGGGTTCAGGCAGCAGAAGCACCTCTGGCCCTCTCTCTCTCCCCCTCCCCCCCTCCCCCCCCCCCCCCCCCACTGCCCCCCCCCCAGGTTGAGGCAGCAGAAGCACCTGAGCGTCTGAATAATGCAGGAGCCAGATGACACCTTACGTTGTTATTATTCTGAAGAAGTCATAGCTGTCTGATAATTACGCTCATTATTTAACATGGCTGGCTGGATCATGGGACATGATTTAATTGCAGCTCTCGCATCAAATGAAAGGATTTCCCTGGATTTGTCATTTTTCCCTCTGTTGTTATCGGCCAGCTGCAGTTTCAGGTTTTATCATTTATCATTTCCTCACTTTAAAACAAGTTTCAGCCATTGAGGACGTAATGACTCGGTAAATATCAGCTCGTCACAGCCGATCCCTTCTTTGGCCGAACAATTCCATGACTGGCGTCTAGCTCGGTCTTTGACACGAGTCTTTCATGGGAGCTCGTCCTCTTTCAGGAGATCGGGTCATCACTGTTGAGCTGAAACACTTGGAGCTTTAGGAGCTTCAGCAGATGAAATGGCATCTTCTCTGAGTGGACGGACGGACAGACCTCTGTCCATGAGGACAAGAGACACGCCCACGCAACCTGGACAGGGCCCATCGGTGAGATGAGGCGTGAGGAACCAGCAGGGCCCACTGGTGCGCTGGTGCTGGGGGAACGGGGGCGATGGCTCCTTTAGAACACCAGCAGGACAGTTTCAGACAAATAGACGTCCCATTTCATTTGGAGCCTCTGTGTTTCCGCCTGGACGTGTTTTCTTGCAAGCGAGGACAATTTGTCATCAAGGCCAAGTTGTGAAGGCGTCTAACGAACTTTCTCTTCCGTCTGATCTGACTCGCCTGTGTGGTTCTGCTGTTTGAAAGGCTCGTTTCAAGTGCTGCTCCTATTAATGCCCCACCGAGGGTCTGGTCTCAGCAGCGTCTGTGGGCCTTTGAAGAGACCATCCTAGCGGGGCGCGCCGCCCGGCTTCTTTGGTGGGAACTCGTTAGGAGTCTCGCCCCTGCACCTCCGCTTGCTTGGAACATCAGCGCTGAGTGGGGCCGGGAGAGTTTTCTTTGCTTTATTGTGCACGTGTCTAAAAAGAGGATGAAAAGTGACTGGAGTCAGCGGCGCTGCCACGAACAGGAAGAGCGGTTAAGACTAGAGGAAGAGGGGAGGTTCTCCTTCTGGGCACTCCTAACGCCACGGAGTCGGCTCTCATTAGGAAAGGCTCCCCCACACACACACAATAACCAGGTGACCTCAGAGCCTCCTGCCAGCCCCCACCAGGCGTGGCGTCGCCTTCTCTCTTGGCTCCGCCCCCTGCCCATATCCAGCTGTGTCACAGGAGTATTTTGGGCTCTTTGACGTGAAACCTGCCAAATCAGTGGCAGTTCCTGGCCGCCGGCACGCTTGTTCCC
>NC_079536.1:12430236-12492736 GCF_003711565.1 Takifugu flavidus | reverse complement strand
GCAACCCTCTTAATCCAGGCAAGATCCTCCTAAATGTCATCTGGGTCGGGAGCTAGCTTCATGTGTGGACTAAAATATGCCAGGCAGCACTTTTTTAACGATCAGGGTGTTGGGGTCCAGGGGTTGTGTTTGGTTCCTCCTGCAGGGGGCGTGGAGGAGTCGATGAGCACCAGCTGGTGCTGCAGGCAGGCGCACCTGTGGGCGATCTCCATCAGGCCGCCTCTTTAAGGAGGGAGCGCCTCAACCAGCGTCGGAGTGTTTTGGCCTCCCTGCTCGTTTGAGGTCTTCATGCCGTCCTGCTGGACTTGTGCAACGAGCAGAACCCGACCCAGAAGTCTGAGCTGGTGCTTCCCTGCAGTCCAGGAGGACCGCCGTTTTTGTGTTGGTTAAATAAAACTTAGTTTGGACTTTTTATCACTGGGTTCTCGCCTGCTTCCGGGTCCGGTTAAAACCCAAACCTGAACATAGAGGTTCACAAATGTGTGCGCGACCCTCCAACAAGTGGATTTATTCTGAATGCATTTGAACCGAACCAGAGTGACCTTCATGATCTCCTGTTCCTCAGAATTAAGCTCCCAAAGTCATCAGCGGTATCAGTCATGGGGCCTTGGCTGCCCGACCAGGACGGGGGTGGAACCCTTTGGCCCCAATTTGTGACGTTTGCTGCTAAAGACAGACTGAGATAGCGGAATTCTCAGCTTCCAAACCTTCCCAGATCCAGCCAAGACCCGGAACAGGAAGCCAGAAGACTGAAGCTGCTGAGGGTGGATCTAATTATGATATAAGCACTCTCCATCTGAGCAGACAGGAGCTTCCAAAATGAGGAGAAAGGTCTTTAAAAATGGAATTTCTAACTTGGAAGATGGTGCTGACAGTCCAGCCTCACCTTTGGAGGGTGTGTTGGCAGCTGGTTCTGTCCAGATGAGATCACGTTTCTTTGTTCTGTCTGCGGTTCTGTGGAGAACGGAGACCACGGTCAGTTGGCGTCATCAAGCAGTTCGATGACATCGTCATTAATTTAGACTCAATTAATCAAATCTGCCCATTTAAGAACGTTCGTCAGTGTCACCTGACGTAAAAAGGAATGATTGTTGCCATGGTGACCACCGGGGGTTGGGGGTCCACGTGGCTTCCGTCCAGGATCTCCAGGACATGGTGCTGCGTCCTCAGCACAGTCCAGAGATGGAGGAGAGCCCAGCAGGGCATCACTCATGACATCACTTCCTGTCTACAACTGGATCGTTTCCAGTTTGGGTGGAGAGTTCAGCCTGGATGAGGCATGGAAGGACCCCCCCTCCCCACTGCTAACTTACTCATCAGTGGCTCAGGTTGATGGTGTTTGTGAGTAACTGGAGGATTTTAATTAAAACTACTTGGAAATGAAAAGCCATTTTATTCGCCTCATAGGGGACAATGAACGTTAAGGAGCAATCGAGGCGTGTAGCGGCCCCCTTCTGGGTCTCCGTGTCTTGCTGGTGTGTGAGCACCACGGAGGAGGTGGAGCCAAGCTGTGTCACCACAACGTTCCTCAGGTGGCTCGTGAAAGCCGCTCTCCACACACTCTGACGAGGGGGCTGTGATGGATGGCGGCAAATGCTGCAGCCCAATCCGATGGAGGTCAATTATTTCTGCTTCATCACGGCACAAAGGCAGCGGCCGAGTGTGTGAGCGGAGCGGAGATGGAAGAGTCACGTGAGACGGCGAGATGGCTCCTAATTCTTCTCATTAATCATGTGTCTGCTGGAACATCCTGGAAAGAGACACACCCGGCTCCTCGGAGCTAATTAAGCACCGGGGGGGGGGGCAATGCTCACAACTGGCCGTCTCGTCCTTCTGCCAGCGGGAGGAAAACTTACTTCTCTCGAGCCTCCTCTGCTGCAGGAAGTCAACTTTTCGCTCTGTTTTCTTTTATGTCTGGGCAAACATCCATTTTGAAGCCAATGTGGGATAATTAGATGACAGCCGTCATAAATAAATTACCGCGCAGGCTGTCGACTGAAGGCTCAGCTCTCGGCCCTGGAACGTGCTGACTGCTGCCTGCGTCATGGGTGCTCAGCAGCTGCAGGAACCAAGCCTTTGATTGAGGGTTAGCTTTGCTTTTAGCCAAACTACAATTAAGACCAGAGGAACGTCAACGTTCCTGAACGTTCCTCCAGCTCCAATCTCAACCAGTCTGGTGGTGACCTGGTGCTGCCCTCTTCATTGGTGGCAGCATCTGGAAACCATCTGCAGCCTCTCGGGGGCTCAGGGTCAGCCTGAAAGATTTATCTGCACCGGCGGATTGAGGAGATGCTTTTGGAGTCGGAGTCATGTAATTTTCACGAGTCACATCTCCCTGCATGAAACATCACTTTTCTAAACCCCCCTTTCTCTCCGCTGCTTTTCTTGTTCACAGATGGAGATGATATCGGAACCTGATCCAGATGACGAGGGGACAAAAATAAGTGTAAGTTGAAAGCTGCCGTCCCGGCGCCGCTCGCGTTCCTTTCCAGCAGAAGACAACGGCAGCTGATTTCCCTGAATCACACTTTCAGGGAGAGAAAGGGGATAATCAGGGAAATCAGCGGCGGTGTATTATTAGAGCCAAAGTGCTTCCCTTCCTGCTCCAGAACGACTGCGCCCCCTTTCATCCCCGTTCTGCCGCTCCGCGTGTGTTTCCAGCCTCCCTGCCAGTCCAGCCGTGGCAGCGTGAGGAACAGAAATGCCACAACATGGAAGGTAATTGGCAGCTCTGAAGGCAGCATCGTTATTACCCAATGGAAGTTCAACCTAAACAATACGGCAGATGTTGTGTGAACACAGCTGGATCATCAAAGCTTCAGTGAATGCAGCTGCCTCTTTCTACCCAGCTAGCTTATTTGGGTCCATCCAAATCTCTCAGTTTAAAGCCACCTGGAGCCCCAAGAGCTGGGACGTTGAGTTGGAAGAGACCAGTGAAGCACCTGGATGGATGCTGACAGTTCCCTGAAAAACGCTGACTCGGACTGATCAGAGCACGGTGGGGACCTGCCCTCACATGGTCCTCCTCACATGGTCCTCCTCACATGGTCCTCCTCACATGGTCCTCCTCACATGGTCCTCACATGGTCCTCCTCACATGGTCCTCCTCACATGGTCCTCCTCACATGGTCCTCCCCACATCGTCCTCACATGGTCCTCCTCACATGGTCCTCCTCACATGGTCCTCCTCACATGGTCCTCCTCACATGGTCCTCCCCACATGGTCCTCCTCACATGGTCCTCCTCACATGGTCCTCCTCACATGTTCCTCCACATGGTCCTCCTCACATGGTCCTCACATGGTCCTCCTCACATGGTCCTCCCCACATGGTCCTCACATGGTCCTCCTCACATGGTCCTCCTCACATGGTCCTCACATGTTCCTCCTCACATGGTCCTCCTCACATGTTCCTCCTCACATGGTCCTCCTCACATGGTCCTCACATGGTCCTCTCACATGTTCCTCCTCACATGGTCCTCACATGCCTCCCCACATGGTCCTCCTCACATGGTCCTCACATGGTCCTCCTCACATGGTCCTCCTCACATGGTCCTCCCCACATCGTCCTCACATGGTCCTCCCCACATGGTCCTCCTCACATGGTCCTCCTCACATGGTCCTCCCCACATCGTCCTCACATGGTCCTCCTCACATGGTCCTCCTCACTTGTTCCTCCTCACATCTTTCTCCTCACATCTTTCTCCTCACATGGTCCTCCTCACATGTTCCTCCTCACATGTTCCTCACATGTTCCTCACATGTTCCTCCTCCCATCTTTCTCCTCACATGTTCCTCCTCACATGTTCCTCCTCACTTGTTCCTCCTCACATCTTTCTCCTCACATCTTTCTCCTCACATGTTCCTCCTCACATGTTCCTCACATGTTCCATGGGTTCTGTGTCTTTGTTCCCGTCAGCCTGGGCCGGGCTCATGACTCTGTCGAACTCTTCATCATTAGGTGGAATTGTAGGTCATGTTCATAAGTTTTCGTTTGTTTTAATTATGGAACGTGGTGCCTCCTGAAATGATGAATAATTGATCAGTAATTTGCCAGGAGCGAGTCCCATTAATTATTCTCATAGCTTTTTTCTGCGGTTTAATTATAAGGTCACATTTATTTGATGTATATTTCTCTCCATAAGCAGCAGCAGCTGATATTTTATTGAACAGATCTCACACGTGTCACATGTGCACACGCAAAGTTTCTATCGAGAGAGATTTGAACCGAAAAGTTCCAGCAGTTACTTAATTACTTTTCTCTGCCATTAGCCTGTTGAGATTACATTTATTGGTTGTTTTCTACTAAAATAACTTAAATAACACAAGAAAGTATTATTTTGGAGTTTTGGATGTCGAAACCTTTAAAATTGTGGAATAAAGAGCACGCTGAACACAGACCAGCACAAGTTGAACCACAGCGAGCGGCTGCACAACAGATAATAAAACTGTTTTTATTACCTGAAAAGCTTCATCTTTTGGGTGAAGCCTGCTGGGAGGGAAATTTACATCCAACTGACTATGTGATTAAATCAATTAAAAATTAAATAGGGAGTGCACTGTCTGTCTGAAAGTCCCTGTCTTGTGTTGTTAATCATCGTGGGCAGATTGCCTCTTGTCCAATCAAAATCAAGAAAATCAGGTTGTCTAATTGCATGTAATTATGTACTCCAGGAAGACAGAGCAGCAGAGAAGTTCTATTTTCATCTTCTTAACAAAAACCTGGGTGAAATCATCAAGAGGTCGCTTCCTTCTGCTGTTAAACCTGTCACAGGACACACACACACACACACACACACCTCCAGAGGTAATGCAGAGGCTCCAGGCTGTTGGACTGGGGGGACCCACTGGAATGTCTTTATATTATTCATGTCCTTAACTTAAAGACAAGTTCCTCTTGAGTAAATAATTACATTTTTAATTGTGTGTGACCAAAACAGAATCAGGTGTCCCAACTGACTGTCTCAAAGAAAGGAAACAGGGTTCATTCTAGTCCTAATGGTTAAATAGTGCCCGTGTTTCCTTCCTGCCAGAGCTTTTTTTGCTGAGGTATGAATAACTTATGCAGATTCTTCGAGCTAGCAGCCTCAGATAGTATACATTTCATATGAATTTACCTTTGAGGATAAATAGACCATTCCAGATTCGGGTTTTGACAACTATCATTTCAACAACTGTGAATCAGCCTCTCGGTGAGTGTTGGAATGTATGTTTTCATCAGACATGGATTCCATCACCTTCATCCTGGTTTCTTCATCTCCTCTTGCAGACAGTGAAAGTTCAGGGCAACGATATCTCACACAAGCTTCAGATCTCCAGAGTCAGCAAGAACGACGAAGGACTGTACGAGTGCCGGGTGACGCGGGCCAACTATGGGGAGATCGTGGAGTACAAGGCCCAAGCCTGGCTGAAGGTGAACGTCACGGCCAGGCCACGGCGACCCCCGCCACCCCCACCCAAGAAGAGCTCCCCGCTGCACCTGACAGACAAGAAGCCCAGAAAGCCCAGCTCACCTCTGGGCCAAGACAGCATGAGTTCAGACCAGAGGGTGGTTTCCACCTCCAGCTCCCAAGCGTCCTCAGACAAAGCAAAACACAAACCCGGCTCAGGTAAGGCCCAGAGGCTCTGCCGTGTGTGTGTGTGTGTGTGTTTGTGTTTGTGTTTGTGTGTTTGTGTGTGTGTGTGTGGTGTGTGTGTGTTTGTGGGGGAGGGGGGGTCTGATGCCTCCAAGGAGCTCCAACAACATGCCAGAAAGCTTCCATAGGTGACATCCATGTTCTCGATCACTGGGAACATACCAGTCCATAAAGCTGCGTTACCAGTCCATAAGCTGCGTTACCAGTCATAAAGCTGCGTTACCAGTCCATAAAGCTGCGTTACCAGTCCATAAAGCTGCGTTACCAGTCCATAAAGCTGCGTTACCAGTCCATAAGGCTGCGTTACCAGTCCATAAGGCTGCGTTACCAGTCCATAAAGCTGCGTTACCAGTCCATAAGGCTGCGTTACCAGTCCATAAAGCTGCGTTACCAGTCCATAAAGCTGCGTTACCAGTCCATAAAGCTGCGTTACCAGTCCATAAGGCTGCGTTACCAGTCCATAAAGCTGCGTTACCAGTCCATAAAGCTGCGTTACCAGTCCATAAAGCTGCGTTACCAGTCCATAAGGCTGCGTTACCAGTACATAAAGCTGCGTTACCAGTACATAAAGCTGCGTTACCAGTCCATAAAGCTGCGTTACCAGTCCATAAAGCTGCGTTACCAGTCCATAAAGCTGCGTTACCAGTCCATAAAGCTGCGTTACCAGTCCATAAGGCTGCGTTACCAGTACATAAAGCTGCGTTACCAGTCCATAAAGCTGCGTTACCAGTCCATAAGGCTGCGTTACCAGTACATAAAGCCGCGTTACCAGTCCATAAGGCTGCGTTACCAGTCCATAAAGCTGCGTTACCAGTCCATAAAGCTGCGTTACCAGTACATAAGGCTGCGTTACCAGTCCATAAAGCTGCGTTGTGCTCATGGGTTAAACAGCAGCTAATTAGAGAAGGCAATCAACACGTACATGTAAAGTTCTCATTTCCAGGGTTTTTCCTGGTGTCTGGTAGCGATACAGATGGATCCATTCATGTCAGTTATATGCAGCACTGACAATAATTACACCCGTGTCTGTAGCTAAAATGCTGCAGCGGTTTGGCACAAAAACAGATGGTGATTTTTGAAACGATGCCGTAGAAAGGGGACAATTATGGCAACGCACTTCCTGTTTTTGGAGGACATTTGAGAGGTTTTCTGCTGGCTGCAGACGTGTTTCCACGTGTTCACCAGCCCTCCAGCCACTCATCCCTCCTCACATGGAGACATGAAGGTGGAGCTTTGCTGTGCTTGTTGTGGACGTTACTGCTTTTAAATGTCATCCAGCTTCTTAGTGATTCTATCTGCAGTTAAAAGCTTCTTCATACAAATTTTATGTGACTGATCTTCCAGGTCCTCTGTTTGATTCTGACCTCACTGTGGGGGGGCCGTGTCAACAACCATCCCAGTCATACGCAGAATTATGTGTTTTATCTGAGTCTGGGTCTGGAAAAAGATGCTTGATGAATGAGAGTCAGACGTGCCACTGGCGGCGTGCCGTGACGTTCTCGTCTGTGAACGCCAATCATGTTGGACCAGCCCAGACGGTTCCGAGATAGGAAGGCCTTCCTCCAGGATCTGGTAGCCTCCTACAGCCCCGGGCACACAGCCACGTAACCTGTCACCAGACAGAGGGAGGATGTGAAAGAATCCCTGGGGCGGAACTGCTGCAGTTCATGGGGGGCACATTGTGCTGACAACTGTGTTGTGGTGCGTTCTGTGTGTTTGACTCTGATAAATGCTTCCACGTTAGCAGCAGCACAGGCCTGACAGGAGCGGCACATGCTGCTGTGAAGCTCAACCTGGGCCAACGCAGATGTGCCCCTTATCCACACGGTCCACAGAGGAGGAGGGTGCAGTGGGGCTGGTGGAGGGCAGCAGCACCAGCAGGAGCAGCAGCATTAGCAGCAGCATTATAGTAGCAGCATTAGCAGCAGCATTAGCAGCAGCATTAATAGCAGCAGTAGCAGCAGCATTATAGTAGTAGCAGCAGCAGTAGCAGCAGCAGCATTAGCAGCAGCATTAATAGCAGCAGTAGCAGCAGCATTATAGTAGCAGCAGTAGCAGCAGCAGCATTAGCAGCAGCATTAGTAGCAGCAGTAGCAGCAGCAGCATTATAGTAGCAGCAGTAGCAGCAGCAGCAGCAGCAGCAGCAGTAGCAGCAGCAGCAGCATTAGCAGAACCATTATAGTAGCAGCAGTAGCAGCAGCAGCAGCAGCAGCAGCATTAGTAGCAGCAGTAGCAGCAGCATTATAGTAGCAGCAGTAGCAGCAGCATTATAGTAGCAGCAGTAGCAGCAGCATTATAGTAGCAGCAGCAGCAGCAGCAGCAGCAGCAGCATTATAGTAGCAGCAGCAGCAGCAGCAGCAGCATTAGCAGCAGCATTATAGTAGCAGCATTAGCAGCAGCATTATAGTAGCAGCAGCAGCAGCAGCAGCATTAGCAGCAGCATTATAGTAGCAGCAGCAGCAGCAGCAGCAGCATTAGCAGCAGCATTATAGTAGCAGCATTAGCAGCAGCATTATAGTAGCAGCAGTAGCAGCAGCAGCAGTAGCAGCAGCAGCATTAGTAGCAGCAGCAGCAGCAGCAGCAGCAGCAGCATTAGCAGCAGCATTATAGTAGCAGCATTAGCAGCAGCATTATAGTAGTAGCAGCAGCAGCAGAGGCGTTGGCTTGCAGCGACTCCCCAGCAGTGTGTCAGCTGTCGTTAGATCTCGTCCTCCTCGCTCCTCCTCGCTCCTCCTCGCTCGTTTTTGCTCGTCCTCGCTCGTTTTCACTTGTCCTCGCTCGTCCTCACTCATCCTCGCTCCTCCTTGCTCCTCCTCGCTCGTCCTCGCTCGTCCTCGCTCCTCCTTGCTCCTCCTCGCTCGTCCTCGCTCCTCCTTGCTCCTCCTCGCTCGTCCTCGCTCCTCCTCGCTCGTTTTCGCTCGTCCTAGCTCGTCCTCGCTCCTCCTCGCTCGTTTTCGCTCGTCCTAGCTCGTCCTCGCTCCTCCTCGCTCGTTTTTGCTCGTCCTCGCTCCTCCTTGCTCCTCCTCGCTCCTCCTCGCTCGTTTTCGCTCGTCCTAGCTCGTCCTCGCTCCTCCTCGCTCGTTTTTGCTCGTCCTCGCTCGTTTTCACTTGTCCTCGCTCCTCCTCGCTCCTCCTCGCTCCTCCTTGCTCCTCCTCGCTCCTCCTCGCTCCTCCTCGCTCCTCCTCGCTCTCTCAGCACCGTTGTCCTCTCAACCCTCAGAGGGGAGCAGAGCTGAGAGGAAAACCCAGGAAGAGAAAATCTCCCTGAAGCTGCGCTTGTTGTCCCCCAGACCCTGGAGGCCAGTCCAGTTCCTGTGCACAAACAAACAAATATGTTGCACAGCATATGGGCAATTACATAAGCACCCCCCTCTGCACACACACACACACACACACACACACCCTGGAGTGTGGTTAGGAACCATTTATTGTGTACTCAGTTGTAGAGAAGAGCAGCAGAGTCACGCTCCAGTTGGTGGTTGGAACAGTCAGAACGTGGGTCACCTGAGTCTCAGCCCCCCCCGTAGGTCAGGGGCCAGAAAAGGCCACTGAAGTCCCAGGTGTGTTCGGGCTGAGCTGGTTCCTGGGGCCAGGGACCAGGGCTGGCAGGCTCCTGATCCTGATTAACTATCCCCTCAGCCTTGAATAGTCCTGCTCTACTGAACAAGGGGCTCCTGTCTGTGGAGGAGCAGCTGATCTTTGTGGGACCTCCATCTGCTGTTGGATGAAACGCTCCCGTGACTCCGGCGACTCTTCTCGCTCGTGCAGCCATGCCTGGAGTGCAGCAACCAGCGAAGCCATGAGAGAAAACGGTCCATTTGCTGCACAAACGTCTCAATCATCGACAACATTAACATCTCAAAACATTAACATCTCAAAACACGACTCGCTCTCGTCTTTTCGTCCTAATGCGACATTTCACACGTTTAAAGTGGAGGAGCTGCGCGCCAGGAAGAGCCTTTCATGAGTTTAGCGCCACCAAAGCCCTGATGGGGCTTCAGAAGCAGCTCCTGCATGCTGGCAGTGACCCAAAGGCAGAACTCACGGTGCCGTTTTCCCTGAGCGGTGCTGAAATGGCAACCAGTCATCAGAGATGAATGCTGAGGTGGATCCGTCTCACGTCTTTATTGGGAGGCATGGCAACCGTCAGAAGCCAGGAGAGGAGCTCCACAGCCTCCGCCGACCGGCAGCTGCGTTTAGCTTGCTGAGCTCGCCGTGTCGCGCAGGAAAAACCTTTGACGGTTGGTTTCCTGCAAACTACAGAAGCTTCGGCTCCGCTTCTGTGTGGAAAAACATTCCGGGGTGAGTCTGTCTGTCAGAACCCGGAATAACGAGTGTTTGAATGTGGCTCCGCCAGGAGAAGAGGAAGCCGCATCTGAAGGTATCAGAGAGTTTTTAGTTTGGGCTGTTTTACGAGGCAACGCAGCACAGTTAGCTGCTAGCTTTAGCCTGTGGCTCCCCTGTGGGCTCTGCAGAATCAGACCTTCTGATGGATGAGGGTTCCCAGGTTAGAGCCTGAAGTGTCCTGATGTAGCTCCACGGAGGGAACGGTTCCTTTGCTCCAGCTAACATATTAGCACCAACATCAGTTAGCTGCTAGCTTTAGCCTGTGGCTCCCCTGTGGGCTCTGCAGAATCAGACCTTCTGATGGATGATGGTTCCCAGGTTAGAGCCTGAAGTGTCCTGATGTGGCTCCACGGAGGGAACGGTTCCTTTGCTCCAGCTAACATATTAGCACCAACATCTAGAAAGGGCCACCTTGCTGCTGCCGGGGGAAGTGGGGGGGTTAGACCCAAAAGGAGTGCGCACACGTCTTAGATGTTGCCTGCTCCACAGCCCCCCTCCCGGGGTGAAGATGCTGCTGTGTTATCCACACACGGCGGCCCAGCAGCTGTGGCCCCGCCCATCCGGGACCTGGCCACCGGGCAATGAGCGGGCCAGTGGGACCGGGATGAACTGGCATCACGCCACGTTTCTCCTCCCTGCTTCACTTAACCTGACAGCCTCACTGGGCTCCAATTTCTATTCCGCATCCCATCATTTCCCTGAGCCAAACCTTCTTGGCAACAGCGGCGCGTTGTGGAAGGGTTAAGGACAAAATGGAGTGCGCTCATTGTGCCTCCACCCGGCCCAGCACGCAGGCAGAATCCCTAAAACGGTGTCTGGCCCACATAGATACACCTCCTCATTCAGCCCGGGGACACGGATGCTCGGGACGCAGCCTGACTCACCGCGGAGCAGCATGCAGCCATGAGACGTGCACGCCGCTCCGGCTCCGAGTCACAAACCTCCCTCCTTTATCGCCCTGCTTCCGTGTCTGGATTCAGCTCCGCGTTAATGGAACTGATTTGAAGGGACCAACATGGATCCCGACAGGAAGTGGGTGGAAACGCTCCTCCTGCTGGTGACGGATAAATGTGGCCGAGCAACCGCACGTTCTTGGTGGGTGTTTGTGAGCTCACAGCAGCACCTCTGTGGAGGTGTTTACCTGGAGGACGCAGCAGCACCTCTGTGGAGGTCTTTACCTGGAGGACGCAGCAGCACCTCTGTGGAGGTCTTTACCTGGAGGACGCAGCAGCACCTCTGTGGAGGTGTTTACCTGGAGGACGCAGCAGCACCTCTGTGGAGGTGTTTACCTGGAGGACGCAGCAGCACCTCTGTGGAGGTCTTTACCTGGAGGGCGCAGCAGCACCTCTGTGGAGGTGTTTACCTGGAGGACGCAGCAGCACCTCTGTGGAGGTCTTTACCTGGAGGACGCAGCAGCACCTCTGTGGAGGTCTTTACCTGGGGGGCGCAGCAGCACCTCTGTGGAGGTGTTTACCTGGAGGACGCAGCAGCACCTCTGTGGAGGTGTTTACCTGGAGGACGCAGCAGCACCTCTGTGGAGGTGTTTACCTGGAGGACGCAGCAGCACCTCTGTGGAGGTCTTTACCTGGAGGACGCAGCAGCACCTCTGTGGAGGTCTTTACCTGGAGGACGCAGCAGCACCTCTGTGGAGGTGTTTACCTGGAGGACGCAGCAGCACCTCTGTGGAGGTCTTTACCTGGAGGACGCAGCAGCACCTCTGTGGAGGTCTTTACCTGGAGGACGCAGCAGCACCTCTGTGGAGGTCTTTACCTGGAGGAGCAGCAGCAGCAGCACCTCTGTGGAGGTCCAGGTCCAGAGTCCGACCCTGCAGGCGTAAAAGCCGCCCGGGCACCTCTGCAGGGGGCCGCTCCTCCACGTGCCCATGCATGTGCACGTCGACCCCGGTGGACATCTGTTGCAGCATCCCAGCCGGCGGTCGTCGGGGAAACCAACCGGTCCCCAGACCAAGATGGCCGCTAGATCGTCCAGCAGGCAGAAACCCGTAGAGCTGCACGACAGAGCAGTAATAACAGGTTAATAAAGGAAGAGGGTGGACCGGTGGGACGTGTCCCAAAGCCAACGCAGCTCTCGGACCTGAGCAAACCACCCTCGGTTCTGGTGCGCTGACGTGTGCTCCGCTGCTGGACGGAGCAGCACAGGCAGATAGTGCAGCCAGAGCCCAGAACCGGTCCTCGTTAGCCTGGCTCGTGCACTGTCCTCAGAGCCAGAGACGCACTCATGTTATTAGTGATGCTGAAACATTGGCAGAGACGTTCCTGAAGGGACAAGAGGACACTGAGCGGTCCTGGTCCCACAGACGTTCCTGAAGGGACAAGAGGACACTGAGCGGTCCTGGTCCCCGGGACGTTCCTGAAAGGACCAGAGGACACTGAGCGGTCCTGGTCCCACAGACGTTCCTGAAGGGACCGGAGGACACTGAGCGGTCCTGGTCCCACAGACGTTCCTGAAGGGACAAGAGGACACTGAGCGGTCCTGGTCCCACAGACGTTCCTGAAGGGACAAGAGGACACTGAGCGGTCCTGGTCCCAGGGATGTTCCTGAAAGGACCAGAGGACACTGAGCGGTCCTGGTCCCAGAGACGTTGCTGAAGGGACCAAAGGACACTGAGCGGTCCTGGTCCCCGGGACGTTCCTGAAAGGACCGGAGGACACTGAGCGGTCCTGGTCCCAGGGACGTTCCTGAAAGGACCAGAGGACACTGAGCAGTCCTGGTCCCAGGGACGTTCCTGAAGGGACCGGAGGACACTGAGCGGTCCTGGTCCCAGGGACGTTCCTGAAGGGACCAGAGGACACTGAGCGGTCCTGGTCCCAGAGACGTTGCTGAAGGGACCGGAGGACACTGAGCGGTCCTGGTCCCAGAGACGTTCCTGAAGGGACCGGAGGACACTGAGCGGTCCTGGTCCCAGGGACGTTCCTGAAGGGACCAGAGGACACTGAGCGGTCCTGGTCCCAGAGACGTTCCTGAAGGGACCAGAGGACACTGAGCGGTCCTGGTCCCAGGGACGTTCCTGAAGGGACCAGAGGACACTGAGCGGTCCTGGTCCCAGGGACGTTCCTGAAGGGACCAGAGGACACTGAGCGGTCCTGGTCCCAGGGACGTTCCTGAAGGGACCGGAGGACACTGAGCGGTCCTGGTCCCAGGGACGTTCCTGAAGGGACCGGAGGACACTGAGCGGTCCTGGTCCCAGGGACGTTCCTGAAGGGACCGGAGGACACTGAGCGGTCCTGGTCCCAGGGACGTTCCTGAAGGGACCGGAGGACACTGAGCGGTCCTGGTCCCAGAGACGTTCCTGAAGGGACCGGAGGACACTGAGCGGTCCTGGTCCCAGAGACGTTCCTGAAGGGACCAGAGGACACTGAGCGGTCCTGGTCCCAGGGACGTTCCTGAAGGGACCGGAGGACACTGAGCGGTCCTGGTCCCAGGGACGTTCCTGAAGGGACCGGAGGACACTGAGCGGTCCTGGTCCCAGGGACGTTCCTGAAGGGACCGGAGGACACTGAGCGGTCCTGGTCCCAGGGACGTTCCTGAAGGGACCGGAGGACACTGAGCGGTCCTGGTCCCAGAGACGTTCCTGAAGGGACCGGAGGACACTGAGCGGTCCTGGTCCCAGAGACGTTCCTGAAGGGACCGGAGGACACTGAGCGGTCCTGGTCCCAGAGACGTTCCTGAAGGGACCGGAGGACACTGAGCGGTCCTGGTCCCAGAGACGTTCCTGAAGGGACCGGAGGACACTGAGCGGTCCTGGTCCCAGAGACGTTCCTGAAGGGACCGGAGGACACTGAGCGGTCCTGGTCCCAGAGACGTTCCTGAAGGGACCGGAGGACACTGAGCGGTCCTGGTCCCAGAGACGTTCCTGAAGGGACCGGAGGACACTGAGCGGTCCTGGTCCCAGAGACGTTCCTGAAGGGACCGGAGGACACTGAGCGGTCCTGGTCCAAGCCTTGGTCCAAGCCTCTGAATGTTGTGAGACAACGTCGTCCAGCGTGACCAAATCCATTCCTGAGTCGCCCCCTGTGCCTGCTCAATCCTGACTTGTGGGGACTCGTGTTGGGACTCTGTGCAGTCCCCCAACAACAGACACTTATTATCGGTGTTTGTCAGTAATTATTGTAAAATTAAGCCAGAAGGAAAATGATCCAAAGTGTGAAAATAAAAAGCTTCAGTATAATTAGCATATTAATGGAGACCGTGTGTTGCTGAAATCGATTTCTTTGCTCCATTTACTGTACTTTCTCAGGTTGTGTCTCACCAGACACACTCATCGCTACACACCCCACTGTGTGTGTGTGTGTGCGTGTGTGTGTGTGTGTGTGTGTGCGTGTGTGTGTGTGTGTGTGTGTGTGTTCTTTCAGACAGCCGAACTGAAAAATTGCTTTCTAAAGGGCCACTAAAGCATAAAAACACAACAGTAAATCAATAATGTATGAATAACATTCTACCCAGTGTTCTCTTCAAGTGTGGCTTCATCACAGCAAACCGGAGGGAGCCCAACGCTGCAGCATATTATGGGCTGCTTCATTACACCAAACAGGATGTTGTGTTCTCACGCAGCAAAAGTGTGATCTTTCTCTCTGTCGTGATTTTACAGGACTTCCTGCTCCTGTTATAGGAGACCAGCTCGTCCTCTGGGGTTCTTCCTCAGGACAGGTTCAGGTTTCACAGTCCGGTTCAGTCTGACATCATCAGATCCTGTCTAACATTGAACCAGAAACAGATGTGTCACCACTGGACAGCACATGTGATGGCGATCCACACCCTCCACGGGACCAAAGCCTTGCTGTATGCTAACGCGGGTCCTTCAGATCTTCCTCTCAGCTAGCTGTCTCTGCTAGCATCTGTGTTGACTTCCAGGTGTGCTGAGGTGTTTGGCCGCTGGAGTGCAACTCTCACTGTTGCTAAGAGACAACACAATAGGACAGTTCTACACTGTTCCAGGGGCTAAGAGCTCAAGTGTGGCCCCCATGATGGGCCCCAATAAACCACAGGCTGTGGGTGGACACCTCTGGATTTTCCATGAACATTTAAGAGCCTAATGTGTGAATTTGTTGGAATTTCTGTTTGTGCCACCCAACAGATCATTTCCTTCCAGCCTTGTTGTCAATACTCAGGCTGGAACAACAAAAAAGGCTAAAAACAGGCATTTGAGGGTCAGAGGTCAAAGGAGGGCAGCTGCGTTTTTACCTCGTTTTCTTTAAAATGTTGTTCTGATGTTTTAAGGAGCCTCTTCTGGGTGGAGGTAAAATCAATAAAGCATTTGGGCTGTAATCTGATCCAGTGAGTGGAATAAACCCAGCACCACGGATCCTTCACGTGGCTTCCTGGGGTCCCGGACCCAGAAGAGACTGATGTGGAGCTGATGTTGCCCAGCTGTGCCTGGGTTCTGGCTCCGCCCACAACTACGTGGGCATCCGGCAGAGATATCCCAAACCGGGAAGCAACCACAGCTAAAGGACACCTGGCGCTCCTCATTTGCATATTTCTTCTTTCCGGTTCCGACCACGAGACCCAACGGTCGTGTAACTGAGCGGGAAACGCCGACGATGTCACTGGGATCGGACCAGCGGGTTCCTCCATTCCTCCAAGGCCGTCCAAGCCCTCCCCGTTGGCCCGGGAACCCGCACGGAACAGAGCCGCAGAACCTTCTCCTGACGCAGGACCCGAGCCGCCGCCCGACTGAATAATTCGGCCTCTTTTGGTGCCGCCTGCCTTGATCTCTCTTTCAAACCCGCTCTTTGTTTTCCCACATCCGCAGGCTAGGAAATACTTTAGCACACATTTATGCAGCTCTCCTCCGAATAAACGTCATTCTGGCCCGGTTCTGTTGTTGTTTTTAACTCAAAGCTTTGGGATAATAAAACGTTGACCTTCTGGTGGTTTGAACCTGCTCCTTTCACGATGTTCTCACTCATGTTTATGTGGGTCTCACTGGGCTGGTACTGGGCTGGTTCTGGGCTGGTACTGGGCTGGTACTGGGCTGGTACTGGGCTGGTACTGGGCTGGTTCTGGGCTGGCTCTGGGCTGGTACTGGGCTGGTACTGGGCTGGTACTGGGCTGGTTCTGGGCTGGTACTGGGCTGGTTCTGGGCTGGTACTGGGCTGGTACTGGGTTGTGTCCTGACTGGTTGTGTCCTGACTGGTTGTGTCCTGACTGCTTGTGTCCTGACTGGTTGTGTCCTGGTTGTGTCCTGACTGGTCCTGACGGGTTGTGTCCTAACTGGTCCTGACTGGTCCTGACTGGTTGTGTCCTGCTTGTGTCCTGACTGGTTGCGTCCTGACTACTTGTGTCCTGACTGGTTGTGTCCTGACTGGTTGCGTCCTGACTACTTGTGTCCTGACTGGTTGTGTCCTGACTGGTTGTGTCCTGACTGCTTGTGTCCTGACTGGTTGTGTCCTGACTGGTTGTGTCCTGGTTGTGTCCTGACTGGTTGTGTCCTGACTGGTTGTGTCCTGACTGGTTGTGTCCTGACTGGTTGTGTCCTGACTGGTCCTGACTGCTTGTGTCCTGGTTGTGTCCTGACTGGTCCTGACTGCTTGTGTCCTGACTGGTCCTGACTGCTTGTGTCCTGGTTGTGTCCTGACTGCTTGTGTCCTGACTGCTTGTGTCCTGACTGCTTGTGTCCTGCTTGTGTCCTGACTGCTGTGTCCTGCTTGTGTCCTGACTGCTTGTGTCCTGCTTGTGTCCTGACTGCTTGTGTCCTGACTGCTTGTGTCCTGACTGCTTGTGTCCTGACTGCTTGTGTCCTGCTTGTGTCCTGACTGCTTGTGTCCTGGTTGTGTCCTGGTTGTGTCCTGACTGCTTGTGTCCTGACTGCTTGTGTCCTGACTGCTTGTGTCCTGGTTGTGTCCTGACTGCTTGTGTCCTGCTTGTGTCCTGCTTGTGTCCTGACTGCTTGTGTCCTGCTTGTGTCCTGACTGCTTGTGTCCTGGTTGTGTCCTGACTGCTTGTGTCCTGACTGCTTGTGTCCTGGTTGTGTCCTGACTGCTTGTGTCCTGGTTGTGTCCTGACTGCTTGTGTCCTGACTGCTTGTGTCCTGGTTGTGTCCTGACTGCTTGTGTCCTGCTTGTGTCCTGCTTGTGTCCTGACTGCTTGTGTCCTGTCTGCTTGTGTCCTGGTTGTGTCCTGACTACTTGTGTCCTGACTACTTGTGTCCTGACTGGTTGTGTCCTGACTGCTTGTGTCCTGACTGCTTGTGTCCTGACTGCTTGTGTCCTGACTGCTTGTGTCCTGGTTGTGTCCTGACTGCTTGTGTCCTGGTTGTGTCCTGCTTGTGTCCTGGTTGTGTCCTGACTGCTTGTGTCCTGTCTGCAGGGACGAGGACATCCTGCGGCTGCGGCCCGGCCGTCCTGCTCCTGCTGTGCGCTCTGCTGAGGGACGCCTTGTCATAATCTGAGGAACTGACCCGCTTCGCACCCCGACCTCGCTCCCCCTCTATGTTCTGTCCCTCAGTGAACCTGTGAAATGCCTGTTTTACTTTAGCCACGCCCCCTCCGCACCAGGCGACGCCCCCATTTCCCAGCAGCCCCTGCTCTTGTAACGCAGCACATTGTTCTGAGCCACCTTCAACACCAGTCACTTTTGAAACCAGCTGGATTCCGTTGCGCCACATCTGTGAACTGGGGCTTCACCTCCCTGGTCCAAACACGGACACTGTTGGATAACTCTCATGGACAAATAACTTTCTAAAGGAGTTTTCTTTTCCTCTCTGTGTGTTCATTGTTCCAAAGAAAAGAATAAAATAAGGATAATTGACATCTGTGTAATATATGATTCTAGATATATTAATCTGTTTAATTTGAAACGCCTAGAATAAATGTATGTGCTGTATGTGTACATAGCTGGTGTTGACCAGATTAGCTTGAGCCGTTGCTAACAGGCCCTGAACCGTGCTAATTTAGATGGGTAACATCAGCCATCCCAGGGCTGGAAGGGTCATGACCTTCAGCTGTACTGAACATCCAAATGATCTGCTGTGCATAATTTGACACCATGGTAGTGAAACAATTGTGCATGCTTGTTAGTCTGAAGGTTTAACCAAGCAAACATACATCACTCAAGCTTGTAAGTCACCACTTGAAGTTCCGTGTTCCAGTCTGTTGAATTTATCTTCCATTTTAAATGTACTAGCTTCGATGTGAAAAAAGAGAACGAATATTCTCAAGGTTTGTCCTTTTCTTTTGTACCACATCTTGGGTAGGAATAAAACCAGAATGTCACAGTGTGCGCGTGCTTGAACGTCCTGATGTGGAGCCATCCATTTTAGCCTGCCCGTCTTAACGTGGCGTGCTCCCGTGGCCACACGCGCTTCTTGTTACGTGACCGTTCGTCCACTCTGGTTCGTCCTCGTGGATGCCAACACACACACACACACACACTTTTGCAGGCACGTTTAATTTTCATCAGATATATAATTATATAGATATATATATGCCCCTTATTTGGGGGAGGAAATTCATATTTGAAGTGTCCGATCTATTTTTAGCTTTTATTTTCAGACCTATCATAGAGATTTGTATCCGCACAGAGCATTTATGAGCTTTGACAATCTGCCTCCAACACAGAGACACAGCTGAGAGCTTCGATTGTCGGGATGCGGCCGTTAGAGGTGGGAAATGACTTGATTGGTGGTGTCGGGCCAAGTGCTCCGCGGCAGGCAGCCGTCGGCCGGCAGGGATCGATATTTTATTTTGGTAGAAATCAGCCCTGAGGAGGTGCTATTTTTGCTGAGCTCAAACCAAGCTAAGCTAAGACGAAGCTCCTGCTGGAATCTGACATCCACAACATACACGTGTCGTTGCTGCAGCTCCTGTCAGCTGCTTTATACTCAACTCCCTTTAAGCCTTTATCCACTTTGGAGACAGAATAACAGCTCCTGTACAGGAGGAGCCGGAGCAGCGCAGCAGCTGCCCACCGGGCCACCGGTGGGACCTGTCCCTCCGGGGGTGGAGCCCTCGGTGGCGTTATCGGACAGCTGATCGAACCTCGCCCTCACATCCACGTCCCGCTGCTGGGACTGGGAATGTTTCCTTTAAATGTCTAACGAAGAATGTTCCCCTTGCTCAAAGTTGTGTTTCTGTTAACGAACTGAGATTGAGATGTTTGAACAAGCAGCAGCACTTTGAAGAACGCATGCACAGCTGGACACTGAGAGTCTGTCCGTCCCTCGTGTGAAGAGATGCAGATCTGTTCAACCTGTAAATGAATTATAAGCATGTTTATTTTTAATTAAGAGGCCAGTGATGTTCTGTACTTGTGCCGATGGTGTCATGTACTCATAGTCGAGTGTTAACGAGTCCAAAGTGGGTTTTCACCTCTTGAAACTGAACTCGGGTAAATGTTTTTGACAAAAAAGGAGAAATCTCTCTATATCGAAAACCTTTGCTTTATAGAGCTTCATCCTGAAGCCGCGAGTTTGTGTCTGCAACCAGCTGGACAGGGATGGAAGGAGAGACTGAAGGAAGTGGCTTCTGCAGCGTTGGGCAGCGACAGCAGCAGCAGCAGAGCAGCAGCTGATCAGCTACAGCAGCAGCAGCTACAGCAGCAGCAGCTACAGCAGCAGCAGCTACAGCAGCAGCTACAGCAGCAGCAGCTACAGCAGCAGCTACAGCTGCAGCAGCTACAGCAGCAGCTACAGCAGCAGCTACAGCAGCAGCTACAGCTGCAGCAGCTACAGCAGCAGCTACAGCAGCAGCTACAGCTGCAGCAGCTACAGCAGCAGCAGCTACAGCAGCTACAGCAGCAGCAGCTACAGCAGCAGCTACAGCAGCTACAGCAGCAGCTACAGCAGCAGCAGCTACAGCAGCTACAGGCTACAGCAGCAGCGGCTACAGCAGCTACAGCTACAGCAGCAGCAGCTACAGCAGCTACAGGCTACAGCAGCAGCGGCTACAGCAGCAGCTACAGCTACAGCTGCAGCAGCTACAGCAGCAACAGCAGCAGCTACAGCAGCAGCAGCAGCTACAGCAGCTACAGGCTACAGCAGCAGCGGCTACAGCAGCAGCTACAGCAGCAGCAGCAGCTACAGCAGCAGCAGCTACAGCAGCAGCTACAGCAGCTACAGGCTACAGCAGCAGCAGCAGCTACAGCAGCAGCTACAGCGGCTACAGGCTACAGCAGCAGCAGCTACAGCAGCTACAGGCTACAGCAGCAGCAGCTATAGCAGCTACAGCAGCAGCTACAGCAGCAGCAGCTACAGCAGCTACAGGCTACAGCAGCAGCAGCTATAGCAGCTACAGCAGCAGCTACAGCAGCAGCTACAGCAGCAGCTACAGCAGCAGCTACAGCAGCTACAGGCTACAGCAGCAGCAGCTACAGCAGCAGCTACAGCAGCTACAGCAGCTACAGGCTACAGCAGCAGCGATGTTCTCTCTCCACCATCACATCTTGTGCTGTGGCTACGCTGCCACAGAACTGACGCGATGTCGATGTGTTTGTTTCTTTGAGTCTTTCACTGCGATGCGTCCCGTCTGTTGAGCTGTCAGAGAAATCTAGTTCTCTTCTCTTAGTTATTGTGTGAAGCTTCTGTACTGCAACACTGCAGCAGTTTGTATTATAATATCGGAACAAAATATTGAAATAAACCATTTTCACAGATGAAATTCAAACGCTGGAGGATTCGTCTGTCGGGGGGGGGGGGGGGGGGTGATGCTGAGAGCCAACATCCAGCTGGAGCGGCCCCAGATACACGCCTCCTTCTGGGCAGAATAGAACAGACTGGATCGGTCATTCGGGGTCCTCAGGTCTGACTGCAGCCAGAACGAGTGGAAAGGTTTAAATAGTCCAGGAATGTTCCAACATGGCCAATATTTACATTCACAGTCCAGTTTCACCAGGTGATGAGTTCCTGCAGGAGCCTCCACAGGCAGTAATAGACTCTCGTCCAAATGTGATCAGGCCCAACTGCAAACACCTAAATGTTCGCACACTTTCATTAGGAGTGAAGAGCAACTCCTGTTGCCTGGAGTCAAGCTTCCTCTGTGGGCGGCTGCTCAGGTGGATCACGCTACAGGTGAATCAGCTGCATCTGCTGGGAGCTTCCTGGAGGAGCTGCAGGTCACACTGACGCTGGTGCACGTCACACTGACGCCCGTGCACGTGTGCAGGCTTCACCTTTAAAAGAAGGTGTTGATACTGAGACCGTCTAACTGACACTTTAAGGCCTCCGAGACCGTCTGACCGACACTTTAAGGCCTCCGAGACCGACTGACCGACACTTTAAGGCCTCCTAGACCATCTGACCAACACTTTAAGGCCTCCTAGACCGTCTGACCGACACTTTAAGGCCTCCGAGACCGTCTGACCAACACTTTAAGGCCTCCTAGACCGTCTGACCAACACTTTAAGGCCTCCGAGACCGTCTGACCGACACTTTAAGGCCTCCGAGACCGACTGACTGACACTTTAAGGCCTCCTAGACCGTCTGACCAACACTTTAAGGCCTCCTAGACCGTCTGACCAACACTTTAAGGCCTCCTAGACCGTCTGACCAACACTTTAAGGCCTCCGAGACCATCTGACCGACACTTTAAGGCCTCTGAGACCGACTGACTGACACTTTAAGGCTTCCGAGACCGTCCGACCGAGACTTTGAGGCCTCCGAGACGTCTGACCGACACTTGGGATGAGATTTAAATAGGCAATTCAGTTCAAAGACCCAGAAACTGGAGACCATTAAATTAAAGATTCACTTGTTGCCAAGAGAGAGATTGTGTGAGTGTGTGTGTGTGTGTGTGTGTGTGTGAGTGTGTGTCTGTGTGAGTGTTTGTGAGTATGTGTGTGTCTGTGTGTGTGTGTGAGTGTGTCTGTGTGAGTGTGAGAGTATGTGTGTGTGTGTGTGTGTGTGTGTGAGAGAGTATGTGTTTGTGTGTGTGTGTGTCTGTGTGTGTGAGAGAGTATGTGTGTGTCTGTGTGTGTGTGTGAGTGTGTCTGTGTGAGTGTGAGAGTATGTGTGTGTGTGTGTGTGTGTGTGTGTGAGTGTGTGTGTCCTGCATTATTTATTTGCAGTCATTAACAGGAATCAATAGCAGCAGCAGGGGTGTGAAGGTCTTTACTGCACCTTCACCATCTGTCAACAACTTACTGAGGGACTTTCTGACCCCGTCCCATCGGAATCATCGGAAAAGTGTTTCAGCAGAGCCGTCGACGCTCCGGACGTGTCAACGCGGTGGAGTCGGAGGTGATTCACACCTTCTGCTCCTCGAACCTAACAAGAATGTTCCTCCACCTTCACACACAAAGAAAAATCACTTTGATTCTTTGTCTCATTTTAGAACAAAACTGACAAAAAGTTCAGAATGTCCAAACATGGACTAAAACCTCAAGATGCTGCTCTGCTGCTGCTGCTGCTACTGCTGCTGTTGCTAATAATGCTGCTGCTGCTCTGCTGCTCCTGCTGCTACTGCTGCTGCTGCCACTGCTGCTACTGCTACTGCTGCTACTACTGCTGCTGCTGCTACTGCTACTGCTGCTCTGCTGCTGCTGCTACTACTACTGCTACTACTACTACTACTGCTCCTGCTGCTGCTCTGCTCCTGCTGCTACTCTACTGCTACTACTACTACTGCTCCTGCTGCTGCTCTGCTCCTGCTGCTGCTCTGCTCCTGCTGCTACTACTACTGCTACTACTACTACTACTGCTCCTGCTACTGCTCTGCTCCTGCTGCTGCTCCTGCTGCTGCTACTGCTGCTCTCCTCCTGCTGCTACTCCTACTGCTACTACTACTACTACTGCTCCTGCTGCTGCTCTGCTGCTGCTGCTGCTACTACTGCTGCTACTACTACTACTGCTACTACTACTACTGCTCTGCTCCTGCTGCTGCTCTGCTCCTGCTGCTGCTCCTGTTGCTGCTACTGCTGCTGCTCTGCTCCTGCTGCTACTCCTACTGCTACTACTGCTGCTACTGCTCCTGCTGCTGCTCCTGTTGCTGCTACTGCTGCTACTGCTCCTGCTGCTGCTCTGCTCCTGCTGCTGCTCTGCTCCTGCTGCTGCTACTGCTGCTCTGCTCCTGCTGCTACTCCTACTGCTGCTCCTGCTGCTGCTCTGCTCCTGCTGCTGCTCCTGTTGCTGCTACTGCTGCTACTGCTCCTGCTGCTGCTCTGCTCCTGCTGCTGCTCTGCTGCTGCTACTGCTGCTACTACTACTACTACTACTGCTCTGCTCCTGCTGCTGCTCTGCTGCTGCTCCTGCTGCTGCTCTGTGCTGCTGCTCCTGCTGCTACTGCTACTACTACTACTGCTGCTGCTCCTGCTGCTACTCCTACTGCTACTACTGCTGCTACTGCTCCTTCTGCTGCTCTGCTCCTGCTGCTGCTCTGCTCCTGCTGTGGTGCGTCTGACTGCAGTAGCAGTGCTCCTGCCAGGTGAACCAGGTGCACTGATGTGTAGAAGTGGGAGCAGAGGTGGACCATCCTGGTGATGAAGGTCCATTAAATGTGGTGTCTTTCCATCTTCCACCCAGTTGTGAACTCACGTGTGAGCTGCGACACGACTGACACGAAGCATCAATTCAAGTTTTACCTTGTTGGCATCTGAGAGACGATATACGAATCAATATCTTACCTCATATTCTTAATGTTGCTGTTGCCTGGAGACCATAAATATGGTTCACGGGTCTGAGAAGCACTTCATTTTGAAAGGTAAATTATGTTGTGTAAGAAGTCACCTTATTGTGAGTGTGAGGTTTGTGTGTAAAGGCATCCATTTAAACCTCCACCCGGGGGGGGGGGGGGGGGGGTCTGCTGTCAGTCAGGGTGTTTACATGCAGGCAAAAGGACAAATACCCCCCCGATAGCCCAGTCATGAAATGAGTTATGAAAGCACGTGCACAGTAGCCTGTGTGATGCGCACAAGCGCTACAATTGGCTACTGTTTCGCTGCCCTGGAAGCAGAAGCGTCCCACCGAGTTGTGGGTCTTCTGTGTAGCAGCAGATGCTCGGAAGGTCGCCAACCACACCGACGTCTTTAAGGAAGGAGGCAGCGGCGCCACGAGGACCAGCCTCCGGCTAGCTCTGGCTGCTAGCTCGCTGGCTAACCTCTTTACGCAACATTGTGGTGTGACACTGTGATAAAGGTGCTGTAGTTGAGGAGTAACGAGGCGATTTTACATTAGAAAACATCTGATTCTTCATACAGGACCTTTCCAGTTGATGAATAATTCCACATCAGAGCGTTACCAAACCCAGCAATGCTACATGGGAGTCACCTGACGATGGGAGTCACCTGAGCTCCATTTGTGGTAGCCAACCAGCAGAGTGGAGCCCGGGTCGACCGCGTCGCTCCTGCCTCCCAGAACGAGGGCTTTGAGATGTGATTGAAACCACGACTTAGCGGTCACATTGGCAAATGGCTTCTTAAGGAACTCCCTCTCAATTCTGGCCTGCCTGTCCATCAGCAGCAGAGTGGCCTCTTGTCCCGAGCCTTTTGAATCACTATCTCCATTTCAGAGGATAGGAAAGCTGCCATTTGAAGCACCTTTTATTGCCGTCCTTTGAATCCTATTGACTGGCGTAATAGATATGAGAGCGCCAGGACCGGACGGGCAGAGAAGAGGATGAATGGCTCAGTCATATTTGTCCCTCCCTTCTCTGCGGATGTTATTGAGCACATTATTAAAGCACTTAGCCTGACACAAATTAGTCGTCCACGACTGACTGAAGGGTGTAAGGGCGGAGATGATCTCATGATTTTACATTCCGCCTCATCTGGGATTGTCACCGTGGAATAAAGCGGCGGTAAACTGTGAATCTGCGTGAATCAACACGGCACAGGAAACAGCTTTGGGCTGTTAAATATTCAAACCAGAGTGGAGGCAAGTGGGGTCAAAAGGTCACGGCTGATTTGGAGGGACGGAAAATCCAAGTAAAAGGAAGCAGAGAAGAGAGGAACCAGGCGATGAAGTCAGGTCACCTGTGTTTGAAACACTGTCCCGACCCCATGCTGGTTTATTCATCATTACAGACCCAAGGTCTGCTGTGAGAAGCACCTCTATTCCGCTCCGCCATCCTTGGATCGGGAACGCCGGCCACACCTTCCGAGGCTGAAGCATTTCACTTTTATTCTTTAAGACATAAAAAGATCCCTAAAACATGTAAAGAAGTTCCAGAAAATAGGGCTAAAGAGACAAACTAACCGCTTCAGTCTGACCTCAGCCCCTTCAGCCAAGGGGCGTGGCCTGAATGGGGGCGGGGCCTTAAACACCCAACCAGGAAACTGCCATCTGACGCCTCCATCATGAGAAGCAGTTCTGGCTGTTTCAGGGTCCCTAAAACCACCTGAAGGAACGCTTGTGGATTCAGGATTATTCAAATGAACATTTGAATTAATAAAAGAAGATATTAAGGTAGCGATGTGCTCAGGGCCATGTTAGCATGGAGCGCGTTTGCCCCGGAGTGCTGCCTCCAGTGGGCTACCTAAGAAAATGTCACCGGGCAGAAGAATGAGGAACGTGATGGATTAACTGCTGTAGGTTTTCCTGATGATCAGAAATCTTCACCAGCCACCGCCATCTTGCACGTCTTCATCCCGTTAGCATCCAGAATTAGCCTGATGTGGAACATTCGGGACCAACCTTCTTCCATCACCCCCCCGTCTGACAGGAGGCTCCAGCAGCCCCACGAGATGCTGCTGGAGCCTCCAAAACACCTGGATTCAGAGGAGAAACAGGAAAACTGCACGTTAGCTCAGAGAGAATCAGCCTCCAAACTAACTCTGACCTCCAGGGCTCCAAATCGGCTTTGTTTTTACAGACTTTATTAGAACACGCCTTGGGCCTCTCCTACCATATTCCCTTTATAAAACATATTCAAATTAATACAATTATCTCCCTGTAAGGGAAAAATGTGAGTTTATAATTTTTCTGAGCGGAACTCAGATTTAATTGAAAGGAAAGTTATTATAAGCTGAAAGATGAATGATTGATAGTGAAGCTGGCGTGACTGGAGAAGGTGGAGAGGCAACAGATTCACAGTCTGAATCACTGGAGCGAATGGAGAGCCTTCACACATGGGTGTCTGTGGGGCACTTTCTCACGTGCACAGCTGTCTGAGTGGCCACTTGTGCTGGAGCTTTTTTTTAACGCTAGCAGAAATTGTTGCTCGCTAATGGCACCGACTCACTCTGAGAATGTGGGAACAATCTGCAGTGAACTCCAAGCGTTCTTCTACTGAAAGGATAAATGTAGGGTCCAGTACGTGCATGGTCACGTGCACGTGTCACAGAAAGGACCCTGGACTTTCTGGGAAAGTCCATCACGCTTTTATCCCACTGATATTGGGCTCACAGACAAATTGGTTTCAGAAGCAGTGAAACGTCAAAAAATGATTGTAATGGGAAAAACACAGGTGACTCCGCAGGTGACTTCACAGGCGAGGCTGGAAACTGGGACAAAAGGGGTTTACACCAGTGGCACCAGTGACACCGGTGTTCAGGTAAATGAGCAGGTGAATTCAGAGCGTGATGTTTCCACTGATGCTTGTGATAAGCCTGAGTGGGAAAGGCCTCTAAAATACTCCCTTTGTTGGGATTGTTTCAAATAACAGACATTGGCTTCAAGTGGCAACATTCAGATTCACATCCTGCCTCCTCACACACCCCCCAGGAGTGGATCACCTCTGTAGGCAGGAAGCAGAATGTAATAAAGACGGGCTTACAGCGCTACAGCCAGACAACATGCTATTTCCTCTCTCCTGAGCCACCATTATTCATCCATCTCTATTCCAAAAAAGCAGAGCCGGGGCCGGAGGCTGCAGTGACACACCAACAATGCTCTGCACCCACCCACACACCCACACACACACACACACACCACACACACACACACCGGATCCATATGAGGAGGACAAGAGTGAAAGCAGAGTCAGCTCCCTTCGTGTGACTGGTCTGGTGAGCTGGTCACATCGTTTCACTAATAACTGATGGACACAGGACACTCAGGACACTCAGGACACTCAGGACAGTCAGGACAGTCAGGACACTCAGGACACTTAGGACAGTCAGGACACTCAGGACACTCAGGACACTTAGGACAGTCAGGACAGTCAGGACACTCAGGACAGTCAGGACAGTCAGGACAGTCAGGACACTCAGGACAGTCAGGACACTTAGGACAGTCAGGACACTCGGGACACTCAGGTGTTGGGGACCAGGGTTGTGTTCTTCCTGCAGGAGTTTGATTGGCAGCAGCTGGCGCTGTAGGCAGGTGCACCCGTGGGTGATTATCACCTGGCTACCTGTTTAGGGAGGGAGCGCCTGCCTGTCAGGGCCGGAGTGTTGTTGCGTTGTCCTGCCTGTTTCCCCTGTTGTTGCGTTGTCCTGCCTGTTTCCCCTGTTGTTGCGTTGTCCTGCCTGTTTCCCCTGTTGTTGCGTTGTCCTGCCTGTTTCCCTTGTTGTTGCGTTGTCCTGCCTGTTTCCCTTGTTGTTGCGTTGTCCTGCCTGTTTCCCTTGTTGTTGCGTTGTCCTGCCTGTTTCCCTTGTTGCGTTGTCCTGCCTGTTTCCCCTGTTGTTGCGTTGTCCTGCCTGTTTCCCCTGTTGTTGCGTTGTCCTGCCTGTTTCCCTTGTTGTTGCGTTGTCCTGCCTGTTTCCCCTGTTGTTGCGTTGTCCTGCCTGTTTCCCCTGCTGTTGCGTTGTCCTGCCTGTTTCCCTTGTTGTTGCGTTGTCCTGCCTGTTTCCCCTGTTGTTGCATTGTCCTGCCTGTTTCCCCTGTTGTTGCGTTGTCCTGCCTGTTTCCCTTGTTGTTGCGTTGTCCTGCCGTTGTCCTGCCTGTTTCCCTTGTTGTTGCGTTGTCCTGCCGTTGTCCTGCCTGTTTCCCTTGTTGTTGCGTTGTCCTGCCTGTTTCCCTTGTTGCTGCGTTGTCCTGCCGTTGTCCTGCCTGTTTCCCCTGTTGTTGCGTTGTCCTGCCTGTTTCCCCTGTTGTTGCGTTGTCCTGCCTGTTTCCCCTGTTGTTGCGTTGTCCTGCCTGTTTCCCCTGTTGTTGTGTTGTCCTGCCTGTTTCCCCTGTTGTTGCGTTGTCCTGCCTGTTTCCCCTGTTGTTGCGTTGTCCTGCCTGTTTCCCTTGTTGCTGCGTTGTCCTGCCTTTTTCCTTGTTGTTGCGTTGTCCTGCCTGTTTCCCCTGTTGTTGCGTTGTCCTGCCTGTTTCCCCTGTTGTTGCGTTGTCCTGCCTGTTTCCCTTGTTGCGTTGTCCTGCCTGTTTCCCCTGTTGTTGCGTTGTCCTGCCTGTTTCCCTTGTTGCTGCGTTGTCCTGCCTTTTTCCCTTGTTGTTGCGTTGTCCTGCCTGTTTCCCCTGTTGTTGCGTTGTCCTGCCTGTTTCCCCTGTTGTTGCGTTGTCCTGCCCGTTTCCCCTGTTGTTGCGTTGTCCTGCCCGTTTCCCCTGTTGTTGCGTTGTCCTGCCCGTTTCCCCTGTTGTTGCGTTGTCCTGCCCGTTTCCCCTGTTGTTGCGTTGTCCTGCCCGTTTCCCCTGTTGTTGCGTTGTCCTGCCTGTTTCCCTTGTTGCTGCGTTGTCCTGCCTTTTTCCCTTGTTGTTGCGTTGTCCTGCCTGTTTCCCCTGTTGTTGCGTTGTCCTGCCTGTTTCCCCTGTTGTTGCGTTGTCCTGCCTGTTTCCCCTGTTGTTGCGTTGTCCTGCCTGTTTCCCCTGTTGTTGCGTTGTCCTGCCTGTTTCCCCTGTTGTTGCGTTGTCCTGCCTGTTTCCCCTGTTGTTGCGTTGTCCTGCCTGTTTCCCCTGTTGTTGCGTTGTCCTGCCTGTTCCCCTGTTGTTGCGTTGTCCTGCCTGTTTCCCCTGTTGTTGCGTTGTCCTGCCTGTTTCCCTTGTTGCGTTGTCCTGCCTGTTTTCCTTGTTGTTGCGTTGTCCTGCCTGTTTCCCTTGTTGCGTTGTCCTGCCTGTTTCCCCTGTTGTTGCGTTGTCCTGCCCGTTTCCCTGCTGTTGTTGCGTTGTCCTGCCCGTTTCCCCTGTTGTTGCGTTGTCCTGCCCGTTTCCCTGTTGTTGCGTTGTCCTGCCCGTTTCCCCTGTTGTTGCGTTGTCCTGCCCGTTTCCCCTGTTGTTGCGTTGTCCTGCCCGTTTCCCTGTTGTTGCGTTGTCCTGCCCGTTTCCCCTGTTGTTGCGTTGTCCTGCCCGTTTCCCCTGTTGTTGCGTTGTCCTGCCTGTTTCCCCTGTTGTTGCGTTGTCCTGCCTGATAATAATCAGGATGAGATGAGGACACACTGGTCAAACGTTAGCCAAACGTTAGCCAAACGTTAGCCAAACGGTGCTGCCAGCTCTGTGTGAACATCCCAGGACTTGATTTCAGCATCACAGTTTGAATGGATTTAGTCCAAAAGTTGAACAGGAAGTAGGAAAACTGCTTCTTTTCTCCCTCCGCTCCACATCTTCATCTTCCTGGGAGCACGCTTGAGCAGGCTTCCCCCCCTCCACAGCAAATGCATTTTGTTATATAAAAGCAGAAGGGCTGTCTCCCAGGAAATAAAGGGAAGGGGTCATGAATAAAGTCGGGACTACATTAAGAAGCTCCAGCACACCTGCATCCATATGTGCTGGAATCCCCTGGTGCAGCGCCGGGACCCCGCTGGGGCCGGCCCTCTGCTCCCGCTCCTTCCTTCCCTTCCTCTTCGTGACTAACAGACTAAAATATGCTCCGTGATAAAAGGCAGACTAAAAGCTGCTGTAGGCATGATGATTGTCTCCGCTGCTCAACTCAAAAGCCCTCAGTGACGCCCAGCAGACACCTACGAGGTGTCGCAGACATCGGAACGTCCGGAGGAGCGACCTTGGCGTTCCGATAAGGAGCATCTTCAGGGGTAGCGGAGCGTGACGCAGCGGCTGAATCACTCTGAAGAATACGGAGGGGCTGGCGTTGGATGAGGGTCAAACTCATCAAAGCAAAAGTGAGGAACCAAGTCGGGCAGAGTCCTGCGAGCCACAGAAGACGTTGATGAATCCAACGTCCAACGGTCCAGATCCTGGTTCTACCTATGACATCGGACACGTGCTCCCAAACCGACGTTGTTGGAATCAGGCGAGCGTATTGTGGAGTCTATCCGTACTCAACGCCTCCACTTTGGTGATTCCGCCAGCTTTGGGGGGGGGGGGGGGTATTTTCCGTTCTTCTGCCGTCTCTCCACCGTGTCCAGTTGGGCTGCTCACATGTCACATTGCTGCGTCACATCCATCAAAGCTATTTTTGCTGCCGCTACCATCCACTTAGCTAATGCTTGTTTTGGGGAGCAAAAGCATGTGTACGAGTTTAGCTCCCCAAAGTAGCTAAAAATAGCAACGCCTCAGTGCGTCTGAACCCGCGCCTGAGCTGGGCTAATTAGGCTCTTACCTAGCCATTGGAGCGGTCGCCTCAGAAGTGACTCTCCAGATGCGCCTGGCTCACCAGGCGGCCCTCGCAGGGCTGCCGGCTGATTCTGGCTCATGATTCTGGAACTTTGCGGCGTTCCACCACTCTGATCTCCGAGCTGCATCGTCGTTTCTAGCATCAGAGCGGTCGGATCTCCACCTGAGAGGATCGACCTGAGAGGTAAAGGAGAGCTGCTCCTTTGTTTCTGCTGCAGCAGGGTGTTCAGGGTGGTCGGCCCGGGCGCGTCGGCCCGGGCGCGTCGGCCCGGCGCGTCGGCCTGGGCGCGTCGGCCCGGTCAGCTGCTGCTGATTATCAGGAAAGGCCCCTATCAGAGCGTGATTAAAGCTGAAACGTGGCCGGCCTCAGCTAAAGCTGCATAATCAAGTGGTTGCAAAGATGAGAAGCGGAGGTGAAGCAAGATGCTCTTGTGTGAAGAATAAGTGTAGACAACACCTAATTACTGCGCACTTCAAGAGCCAAACCTTCCCCGTCTCATTTTCCAGTTCCTTTGAAAAACGAGGTCTCAGTGTCTTAAAATAACCCCAACCTGAGAATTCATTTCTCCTTCTGCCTTTGACTTGGACTCCAGCTGTGAGTTATTTGCATGGCGTGCTGCTAAATGTCTCGTTCCCCGACTGTGTGTCAGAGCGCCACGCTGCCGTCGCCCCTGATCAAACCAGCGCCACGTGAATTAATGCTCGATCACATATGATGGCGGACCGAAACTGTTCAACTCTTCTCGCCGTTGCTGCTCTGATGGAGCGTCAGAGCGCCATCCGAGGGGCTTCACGCCACTTTACTTTGTTGCCATGAGATCTTACTAAAGCAGAGAAAAAGGGGACAGGTTTCCACATTTCAATTCTGTAATCAGGCTATGCTAACCCAGAAATCAAGAATTGCATCACTATATTTTACTTTACAATGACTTTAAAAAAGAACATTTCAATTATTGCTTCAATGGGATCATTTGCAATGGGCAAATGACCCTCCCTTTATCGTCAACACTCCAAAATAAAAGAGGATTTTAGAGTGGAATAGGTCCATCACCAGCACCATATGTGAGCTGAAGGTGGTCCAATAAACTGAGCATTGTCTGATGGTGCAGCTGGAACTGAAGTCAGAACCAAGAACAGTCAAACGAGGACGATGGTTGGAAGAAGCTGGACTCTTCCAGAGGTCCCTGAGCAACCAAGAAGGCCTCCTGGCTGAACTTCAGAGCTGCTGACAGACAGACAGGAGGTCCAGAAGACATCACTAGTCTGAGCTCCATGGCAGAGCTTCCAGAAGGTACCGAGTCAAAGAAATGATGTCACGGAATATAAATATTTTCTTCTTTTCCAAAAAATTAGCAAAATTGACAAGATATCTGCCCTCCCAGGCTCCCAGTCCTGGCAGCCTGCCCACAGAGGCAGGAGACTAAACAGAGTTCTCCAGAACCACCACAGCAGCCTCCCTGACGAGGAAGGAAGCAGTTCCCCACATGCAGGCAGGCGGCGTGTGCTTTTGGATCAGGACCTCCAGCTCATTCTCTTCTCCTACTCTGATGACATCAAGAGTGAGCCAGATGTGTCCGGGGGGATCCAAACCCTCCGGATCTGCTGCGGTGACATCCGAAGGTCCTGTGGTCGAAGGCGACCCAGAGCCAGAAGGTCGTCGGGGCCGTCTCACCCCCCGGGCCTCTGGTAGAGGAGGAAGCCCACATGCTGAACCAGTCTCCTGGTAGAGACAGCGAGTCCCCACGCCCCCGCTGAACTCATGACCCTGCGCGCTCTGTTTTTGATGAACTTTGTAATTACATTTTACTTCTGAATACCTCTGGTTTTCACAGAACCGACTGTTCAATGAAACCTTTTCAGCACGGCGGCGAGGACAGAGCGCTGTTATTGCGCAGGCGGACGGCACGGCGTCCATTGTGTGGCTTTGTTTATGCCCGATCCATCTGAGGTAATGGTGGCATCAGTCTGAGGGAAGCACGGAGCCGTTTGCTGAGAAGAATGCATCACTCAGCATCCCATCGCTCCCACCGTTACACCTCCCCTCACAATCAGGCGCACCCTCGCTTCAGTCATTTTGCCATCTGTTGACAATGTTTACACGGCGCACGATTTGTCATCCCAGCGGCGGGGCAAAGGAATTAACAAGCTTATTTATGATCGGAGCCTCAAGTGCACGATGGGAACGCCGCCGTCCTGTCTGAGAGCCGCCGTTTGATGAGCCAATAACGGAGACATTTAAGGCTCACTTCTCCATATTCCAGGACAGCAGAGGCTGCAGCAGCACTGCTATGAGTCTGAAGGAGCAAGGTGGACCTTTCCTTGTGAATTAAAGTCCCGGGAGCACCATGCTATTTGCACTTTGCCTAGGAATGTAGCTGAGAAAAGGTCAGCCAGCAAATTGAAACCGTGGCCCAATATAAGATGTAGAGTGGGAATGGTGCGGCGGTTATGAAAAAACAGAGGAGTCAAGCAAAGGTGAGGCTTGGCGAAATCAAGAACCCATGCAGCGTGTCTCCACAGGCAGATGAAAATCCTTCTAGCGCTGCTTGAGTGTCTTATAAGTTGTGGCATTACTCTCAAAAGGGTCATTCCTGAAGGTAAAGAATCTCATTCTGTATGTATAACTTCAGAAAGGTCAGCGGAGGAGCAGGCAGGCACCAGAGAACTCGAGAACTACCCAGAGACCCTCACAGGGGTTCTGAGGAGAAGATCAGAGCGAGCTGTTGTTGATGCTGCGGCGCTCTGGAACGCCTACGCCGCCTGCACACCTCTATTATGGGGTGCGTGTCAGCGTGTGCCCGTAGCGTCGAGGGTACATTTGCACCTAAACAGTCTTCACCTCCACCGCAGACAAAAGCTCGTTGTGAGTCACACAAATGGAACAGAAATAGAGCTGTCGCTGTTCTTTCAGCTCTCTCTCCAATGTTCTGGGGCACGGCAGGTGGATGAAGAGGAGGGGACGTCCGCAGGTGACCCAGGATGGACCTGTGGTGGGCGGGGGGGGGGCTGTCTCCGCAGGGGGGGGGGGGGGGGGGGGGGGGGGCCCTCTGCCAGGAACCCACCCTTCACATCACAACTCACAAATGGAACATCTTACTCTCTCCTTTCTGAGGAGGCCTCTTTGTATGGTAAAGATTTGCACTACTCCATTAGACCAAACCAGGCCAGACCAGACCAGACCAGGCCAGGCCGGGCCGGGCCGCAGCCCTGCCATGCTCCACTCTGACGGCTGTCCTTCAGCATGGCTCACGCCTCAGTAATCACCATTAACCCCCCTCTTCTACTGCAAAAGCAAACCCCTCTAATCCGTCACTGAGGAATATCTGATCCTCCCCCAACATCACTCATGCTGGTAACCACCAAGATTCATCTTCCCAAGCAATTAAAGAAGTTTCTCCATGTGGTGGAAGACAGATTGGGTCGTTGCAAACGGATTCTTTTTATTGAATCTTTACTTTCAGATTTACTGATGAAGGTCTGCGTCTGTTTCCACAGCCTGGAGACAAAGGCTGTCCCACCCCCGCCGCAGTAAATGAGTGACTGATGTAGCACTTTTCTTTATCAAAGTGCTAATTTTCCCTGTTGAACTTTCTGCTTCCAGGTATCATTTTCCATCCAGCAGTCTGACCTTCATCAGGATGAGGATGGTCCACCAGACCACTGCTGCTCAGCTGTCCTCACCTGCTGAGCACCCACAAGCCCATCCAGCACCTAAATTAGCATTTAGCATGTTTTGGCTCCGAGGGCACTCCAGACAAAGAACAAGTCCAAAAACCTGTCATATATAACCGTAGTAAAGGTCTGAGTCCAGTTGACTTGAGTCCTGATGGTTGGAGCACTTGGAGAGCCCTTGTTCTATCTCCATTATTGATGTGCATGTATCACGTGCACGTGTATTGGTCCCGACCTGCTCACCAGTGGAGAACAAAGAGTCTGACGATTGTTTTAGTGTGACGACTCTCATGTGCAGCCCCCAGACCTGTCCATGGTCCAACTGTCCCACTCAGGGGGAAAAACGCGTCTGCCAGCGAGGGTCTTCCTTTCATGAGCTGGTATCGGACTGGAAAGAGAAGCCCCCTTTGGTAGCTGGGACCAGCTTTCGCTCCTGTACTCCAGGAAGCGTTCCCAACACGTGAGGTTTGTCTGAAGGACATGTCATTGGTGTTTCCCAGGGAAGAGGCCAAACTGAGGGAGCTCTGTCCTCACAACAGCGGCCATGACGGGTTGAAGCAACCTGCTGATGGCCAACATGCATCTGCCAGATGGATGATGTATACGTGAGGCTTTTAATTTGGAAGGAGGTTCGAAGTTCCTAAAACCCCCTTCTAATGGAACCAAGCCCAGCTCCTGCTTTTATGAAGGACGGCTCCCATCCTGATGGGACTGGAACAGCGAGAGTGCTCCTGAATGACCTTCACAGCAGGAAGGTCTCATCTCCAACAGGAGGGAGGTTCCAACATGCTCCGTGACGTCTCCTCCTGCTCCTGGGTCAGGTGAATGCACCCTGGTCACCCTGACATGTGACGGTAGGTGAGAGGTGTGGTGTCCTTACAGTCCTGGAGCTCAAGGAGTCCTTGTGACAACCTTAAAGACTGCTGGATAACTGGGATGATGTCAGGGTGCTGCAGACAGTGCCCTGGCCCTGGCCCTGGCCCTGGCCCTGGCCCTGGCCCTGGCCCCTGGCCCTGGCCCTGGCCCCTGGCCCTGGCCCTGGCCCTGGCCCTGGCCCTGGCCCTGGCTCCTGGCCCTGGCCCCTGGCCCTGGCTCCTGGCCCTGGCCCCTGGCCCTGGCCCTGGCCCTGCCCTGGCCCCTGGCCCTGGCCCTGGCCCTGGCCCCTGGCCTCTGGCCCTGGCCCCTGCCCCTGGCCCTGGCCCTGCCCTGGCCCTGGCCCTGGCCCTGGCCCTGGCTCCTGGCCCTGGCCCCTGGCCCTGGCTCCTGGCCCTGGCCCCTGGCCCTGGCCCTGGCCCTGGCCCTGGCCCTGGCCCTGGCCCCTGGCCCTGGCCCTGGCCCTGGCCCTGGCCCTGGCTCCTGGCCCTGGCTCCTGGCTCCTGGCTCCTGGCCCTGGCCCTGGCCCTGGCCCTGGCCCTGGCCCTGGCCCTGGCCCTGGCCCTGGCCCTGGCCCCTGGCCCTGGCCCTGGCCCTGGCCCCTGGCCCCTGGCCCTGGCCCCTGGCCCCTGGCCCTGGCCCCTGGCCCCTGGCCCTGGCCCTGGCCCTGGCCCTGGCCCTGGCTCCTGGCCCTGGCCCTGGCTCCTGGCCCTGGCTCCTGGCCTGGCCCCTGGCCCTGGCCCTGGCCCTGGCCCTGGCCCTGGCCCTGGCCCTGGCCCTGGCCCCTGGCCCTGGCCCCTGGCCTGGCCCCTGGCCCCTGGCCCTGGCCCCTGGCCCTGGCCTGGCCCCTGGCCCCTGGCCCTGGCCCTGGCCCTGGCCCTGGCCCTGGCTCCTGGCCCTGGCCCTGGCTCCTGGCCCTGGCTCCTGGCCCTGGCCCTGGCCCTGGCCCAGTTTACATTCACACACTCTGCTGTCTTCCACATGTTATCTTGTCAGCTTAGCTAGGGCTAATAGCAGACGAAGCCCAACCTGGTTCTTCCGATGGGCGAGGCCTGATGATGTAACAGAGCAGGAAGGTCTGGGAGCAGCACAGCTGGCAACCCAAGAGTAAACGGAGAGTAAAAGCTTACAGAACACAACAACGAGCTAGCAGAGCGCGTGTGGAGTGGCCGGCTAGCAGGCGATAATTAGGCCTGGGATCACAGGTGAAGGTGGCCGGCCCAATTAGCAGGAAGCAGCAGGCAGGTCGAGCAGGTAAGTGACAGTCCCTGATAGGAACCAAGAGCTGCGAGGTTCTCAGCTCATTGCCGAGTGCAAGGCTCAAGGTCATGACAAACAGCCTCCTAAGAGAACAGGAAAAACCAAAGCATCAGCATCAAACACGCCATCTGCAAATCACTCCATTCTGTTACTTAAAAATGAGCCAAAGCAGCCAATAGCTGATTGAAATTTGTTATATAAGACGTCAACTGGTGCACGCTCTGGCTCGTGGTGAGTTGTGATCCTGATCAGAACTGAAATGAAAGTTTGGAAAAGAGCTGCCTTTAATCTGCCTTTAATGCTGTTAACAGTTTCACATCAGGAGAAACACAAGATCAAGGTCAAGAGCGAAGCTGAAAAGCTGTTATATAACGTGAGAGATGTCTGCCCCATGGTTAATTCATCAAAGGCCGTCAGCAATAAGTGATGAGCTAGTTTGATCAAACAAGCGGCGCTGCTGTTGAAGCACGGCCTGCAAGGATTGCACATACATGTATCGCTCCCATCCAAGTGGCAATCATCTCTCTCATCTGGAAGCCGAGCATCTCCTCCTTCCTGGAAATTGTTCTGCTACTTGGGGAGAAGTGGCGCCGAGTGAGAGCTCGCTGCTTCATCGATTCTGTCACAAGTGTCTGTATGTAAATGACTCAATGTCCGATAATCTCCAAAGTCAACCGCTGCCATTTAAGCCTCCTGACAGAATGACAAGCTTTATCTGGCGCACCTTTAATGTCGCCTGTTTCACACACACGCCGCTGTGGTGGGAGAGGGAATCATGCAGGTGCCTGCTCGGCTTGTGTTTATGCAGAGACCAGGAGGAAAAGCCATGCCTGAAGTCTTTTGAGTGAGATCATTTCAGACTTGATTATTAATTAGTTCATCAACCACAACAAATGTAGCAGAACGTTAGAATCTGCTCTTGAGTCGCCGGTCGACCTGATATCTGACGTCAGAACCTGTGAAATGCTGTGAATATGGAAGCGTTGCAGAGCTGCTTCCTTCAGGACGCCTGCAAAAGGACGAAAGACAACGGACGTCGGTTCTAAACAGCAACCAGGTCCAGCCCGACAGGCGGGATCGCGTCCTTAACGAGCTCTAGAAACAAGGTTGGACTGGATCGAGTCCTAAATCCAGACAGAAGGATGGAGGACAGGAGGACATGCTGGATGCTAGCTCACAAGACAGGCTGGCACAGGAGGGACGGATGGGGGAGGCAGGTATCAAGAGACAGGAAGGGAGGAGGGGCTGGTTGGGAACAGGTGCACCACAAGAGGGTATCAGAAGGGCAACAATGGCCCAGCAGACAGAGACTGAAGCTCAGTTTTCTTTCAGAGCAAAACTCATTAAACGGCAGAATGGAGGTTCTCCTTGACTTCTGTGGGTCTCATCCAGAGGAAACAGGATCAGCTGTGTGTGTCAAGTGTTTCTTAACCAAGTCAAACACTTCCTGTATGAACGGAATCTTGCCAGGGTTCTCTCAGGGTTCTCCGGCCTCTGATCCCGCTTCACGCCTGTGTCGCCTGCCAACAGCTATCCAGCCCAGGCTCATTGGACAACGCTCCACCATTCCTCTGCTTTTCTTGGGTTTGCCTCAGAAACAGCATTATTGCGTTTTTGGAGGCTACACAACTGTAGTTTTGTTGGTCCTGAACCAACGCCTGGTGTGTTTGGGGTGCTGGTCTTGTAGAAACACCCATTTCCATGGTGTCCTCTTCAGCATGTGATGATCCTGGCTCTGGTCTGTGTGTTATGTCTGTGGTGCTCTGTTTCTCCACTAGGGGCGTGGCTGGCCCGCCTCTTGTGCTGGCTGCCTCCACACCTGCAGCGGATCGGGATGATTACCCGGCCTTTTAAGCAGCCAGGACCCGTCCCGGGTCAGACGGTTCCGTCAGTGCCACGGGGTCACCACGTCTTCCTAGTAGCACGTGCACGTTCCTCCACTGAAGCTCCCTTCCTTGTCTGGGTTCCTGGGTCCCACTTTGAGTTTTGTCTGAAGGGGGATGTTTTGATAAATGCACACTGATCCGAGAGCTGCGCTCTGAGACGAGTCGGCCCAAGCCCAGATCCCGGCGCTGGCAGCACCATGCTTGCCTGACACACAGTCAGCTCACCAACTGATCGGCACACTGCTATTATTTTGATCATGCCCCTCTCGATTAGTCAGTGACACAGATTCAGTCGATTGTGTATCATGAATGTTGGGTCTTTACGTTTCTGTGACTCTACTGGACCTACAGGTGTCACACGGGTATAATCCTGTGAACTGAAACATCTCTTGAAATATTGGGTGTAAATGGACCCTGGAGAGGATCAAACTACAGGGAAATCTGTCGACATTGCTAAAACAAAGCAACTCGATATTTCTAGTGGCACAAAACACACATTTAGAACTCAGACGTGGCTTTTTGACTGCAACTCTGACTAAAACCACTTCAGTCCAGACTTAAATGGTTGTCTCTGGGTCCTACTGGTTTCTGCCAGTTCTGACCACCCAGCCTTCCATTCTGAACAGTGTTGCCTCTTTGTGCTTCTTCAGAAGGCCTTCAGAAGCATGTCGTGAAAGCCCGGCCTGGCCTGGCTCTGGGACAGAGCTTGCTGATCCAGAACCACTCGTTGCTGTGCTCAGTTCTGCTATGATGTCATGAATTCTCCACATTCTGGCCTTGGTAGCAGTAGTCCAGTAGGGGAGCTTCCTATCGCCCTGAAGGACATCTTTTTGAAACCGGCTTCTTTTAGGACTCTCTTTCAGGTCCTTCAACCTACATGTGACAGAAATGACCATTAGGCCCATTAGACATAAGTTTTAACTCCATAAATCCTCACCGTATTCAAAAGCTTCTTGCTTACCCTTCAAACCATAACGTAAAAAAGGAGCAGGAGAAAGGGTTTCAAACTGGGGTCTCCTGCTGGTATTTTGGGATGAGACGAGCTAGACAGTGATGAGTCCCAAAGCTGCATGGGGACCGGAGCGACGGGCTTCTGTGGGTCCAGCGTGGCAGTGGTCCAGACTGGTAGCGCCCCTGGTGGGACAGGCAACAGGTGAGGTTTGCTCTGTTACGATCCCCCAGGAGGAGCAGCAGGAAGCCTGCCTGTTTCTTCTCACTGTCTGATCTGGCTGCTCAGGTGTTGCAACGCCTACGTAGGCATCAGGAGGGATGGAGACCCTGAGCAGAACAAATGAGAAGCCCTGCAGTGAAGACTGACGGTGTCGCGTTCTCCTCTTCGCTGCAACATCGTTGCACAAGTGCTGATTAATAATAAAGCAAACACCACCGTTGGTCTTCTCCCTTCTACCGCCTGCTTGGAGAAGCTGGAATCCCCGGAGATGACGTGTTCTTCTGGACCTGTTAACGGAGCCAAGTTTCTCTGCAAAGCCTCAGCTTGGTGAAAAAGCTCTGTGAATGTGAGAGGAGAAATTAAATAAAAGCACCGTATTTTCTGGACTATATGTCGCTCCGGAGTTGAAGATGCACCAGCCAAAAAATGCATAATAAAGAAGAAAAATAGATATATAAGTCGCACTGGACTATAAGTCGCATTTTGGGGGGAAATTTATTTGATAAAATCCGAGACCAAGAACATACATTTCATCTTGAAAGGCAATTAGCATGGATTAGCAATAGGGTTACGGTATGCTAACGTAACACATTCAGCTACATGACCCACAACGAACTGAGTACGTGTCTGCTTTGTTAGCGTAACATATTAACAGTTATTCAGATAACTATAGCATAAAGAACATCCGAGCAAGTTTACCAAACAATCGAGTCTAACTCCATAGACGAAGCACCGCTTCTTCTTCTGCGTCGCTAAAGGAACTCGTTCCTCAGGTACACACGCCTAGAGCGCCCTCTTGTGATTGTCAGCGTGAAAATAACGAACATGTGAAATTCTGTAATAATGTATTTATTTAAGTCGCTCCGGAGTACAAGTCGCACCCCCTGACAAACTATGAAAAAAAGTGCGACTTATAGTCCGGAAAATACGGTAATAAAACACACAGAGAGATAAAGAGCTGAGCCAAGGCGACCTTCTGCAGGTTATAGCTACTCGTTCAGATGTTCAGATGCTGATCGCCTCATTTAAATTACACAAAGATGTCAAAACTACTGGGAGGAGGGACCTTGAGAGGGACCTGGGCAGAAGAGCCCTTGAGAAGACAAGCGTGGCCTTGAGCTTCATCACCAGCAGGAGAGCAAGCCTGCAGCCTGTTGAGAAGACTCACCGTGTGCTCTTATTTTGAAAGGTGCAGCAGTCTTCCTGGAGCTCTGCAGGAGTGGGAGGCTGGTGAATGCCCAATTAGCAGAGACAGAGAGATGCAGATGCTGCCCTGCTCCTGCTGCTCTGTGCAGATGTCAGACACCAGCCAGGCGCTAATTCATCCTGACACATGACTTAGCTTAGCGGGAACACGTTGCCAGCAGCAACGCTGCGATGTGGAGGGACAGTCAAGCACTTTGAGTTTAACCTTTTACCTGGTCTCCGTCACAATGCAGCATTTAATGCGAGCGTTGCTCGTCCAGCAGCATAAGCGCGTCGCTCTACTGGCGACCACTAACATGCTAGGCTTTAGTCTCATTATAAGGAGAGTTTCTCCACCGGCCCTAAAACTACACTTAATCTTCCTAATTAATTTCCACGTTTTCTTCCTTAAATTTGAAGAGAGAGTGAACCAAAAGTGGAGGAGAGCTTTTATCTCCACTCTGATCAGCCCTCAGTTGTGGATCAGCTGTATCTTGTCAGGCTGCTGGCAGCATCTTTTATCTCCATCTTGTCTGGGATTTTTATCTGTTGAGCTCAGTGGTGGAGAACAAATGGACAACAAGGAGACGGCAGATAAAGACAGCAGCGCAAACATTCTCCACGTTGTGCCTCCTGTTCTCTACTGTCAGATATTGGATGCACATCAGTCCAACCCTTCACACCCACGGAGCTAAACCCACAGCTGCTTCAGTCTCCGGCCCCCCAGGACCCACAGCAGGCTCTGACCGATCCACAACCCTGTAGTGAAGATAGGTTCGACGTCTTCTATTCATATTTGTCGATAAACTCATCTGGCTGTTCAACCACTGGGTTTAATCTTGTGTTCCATCCTACAGGTGCCTCGGTTCCACAGCAGCTACAGATGCTGACGCATGAAGAGCGTCCTGAAGTGACCTGCTGCCATTGTGAGGAGATATGAAACTTCTGCAGAACCTCAGCGTTCCTCATGTCCACCAGAGGTCCTGGCTGCTGGCAGAACCACCAGATGGAGCCTCGATCAGGTGCTTTTAGCGTGTCTGCTCAGTATTGGAGCTTCTCACCCAAAGCTTCGCCATACATGTAGTTAATATTAATAATAATGTATGGGATGTCTGGCTGGTTCCGGCCGTTCGCACTTGTTGAAAACCACGTTTTCCGGTTTGCTTCCTTTCTTTGCACTTGCGATGAAAGAGCCTTAAAAAGGCGAGACGTGATGAACGCTCCGCGACAGCAGCTCCACGGCGCCGCCGCGCCCCTCTCACACTCCTGACCCCACAGGCTGTAATTCATTAGCAGCTCTCCCCGGCGAACATTTGATCTGGCAGGTAATTGTTGTGGGAGTCGGGACGGCGACGCTGAAGGAGCGCTGAAAATGAAATTGATGTTCAAACAAGGGAGCGACTGACAAGAGCAGCTACCTGAGAAGGATGGGGCTGCTATTGATGAAAGCCTCCCTTCATTAGGCGCGACTGCAGCCGATGAAGCTTCCGTTTGCTTCCGTTAGTTCTTTAGTTAGGATTAATGAAGTCCTGGCAGGGATGTTTTAAAGCTACACGCTGTCTTGATGATTGCAAACAGCTAATCTAATTGCACCTAATGGCCAAAAATGGGCCTCAGCTCTGCAGCCTGATTACCAAAGTCAAGGGGGTTCACTCTGGCACAGATCATATCAATTTGCCTTATCAGTCCAAATTCACCTTAATGAAAATTGCACTTTGTCGCCTTATTTACTCTGAAAATGTCCGATATCGGTGAAGGAAACAGCCAGAAGTGAAAAATAAATACTTCTAAAATCTGTGGACCACAAGGAGATCTGCACATTTCACATGAATCTCGACGGCTGATTGGTCTTAAAACCCGAACACATCCTCATCAAACAACCCTCCAAGATGGAGGCGAGAACCTGGACGCAGGTGTCGTTCTGCAGGTGCACCAGATGTTCAGCATTTTAGGAGACCCTGATGGGGAGAACGCTGACGTGTAGATGTAGAGGTTAAAACCATCCAACCTGAGGTTACGCTGGAATTACTATTGTTACCAAAGCTACTCATTGGCTGCTGCCCAATCAGCATGTGTCACACCTGTGGCCTCTGTTCCCATACAGAATAAACAAGAATCGGAGGGAAGACCTTGAACCTGCAGCCTCCCAACATGAGAAATAAAGATTTTATTAGGATGGATGTGAGTTTGACCTCTGCCTTCAAAGAACTCGTTTCCGTCTGCAGGTGGAATGTTTTTGGGAGGTGGACGGACAGACGGCCGGCGGCTCCCTCAGCAGTGAGTGGCTGAGTCTCAGTGGGACAGCGGTGGACTCGTGTCACCTTCTGTCTTCAACACCTCCCGAGGTTTGACTCATGGCTCCGTGCTGGACTCTTGGCTGTGCTAAATGTCCTCCTGATAGCTTCCTGTAATATCACCATCGGTCTTGGCCGTCGCCGTAGCAGCGCCTGGAAGACGTGACGCCCAGGGGAGCGCCGCTGCCAGGCAGGTGACGGATGACGGGCGGCGGGTTTTTTTTTCATTAGGCTGAGCTGAACAGCGGATGAGACATGGCAACGCCACAGAAAAATGAATTGCTAACCTCCTCACCATGTGACCGTGAGAAGAGTTATGGCCAGGGCGCCGCGCTGGGGCGGGCACAAACCACGGGCAGCAAGAGGGCGGCGGGATGTTTGATGAGGGGAATCAAAGAGGAGGCCAGGAGGCTAAGATGGATAGATTAGCTTTGTTATCAGCAAAGCCACCGAAGCGTGACACTGGCCGTCCTCATCGACTTATTATCACATCCAACCGGCCAATTCAATTTCTGAGCCCCCCCCCCCCCCCCCCCCCCCCACACACAACACACACACACACACACACACCGCTTCAGCCATTTCCTCAAGCTGCAGAAACTGAATGCAGAGTCACATGGAAGAAGCTCATTGTTTGTCTGATGTTGCTCCACTGTCTCCTCCTGCATCTGGAGTTCAGGTGTATGAATGCTGAACCCTCCGTCAGCGTTTATTCCCGTAGTTTGTCCAGGGAAATTAGTTTATTTCGAATGGCTTTGGAGGCTTTTATCTCATCTCATCACATCAGGAGATCTAGAAGAGGCCAACGTTGTTGGCCAGACGACCTAAAACGGGCGACAGGTGACTTTAGGCTCCTCCTCATGTGACCCTCCACCCTGCTGAACTTGGCTTCTTCATGTCCTAAAAGAGTCTGACACATCTATTCCCTCTGATTTAGTCTCTGAAGTGATTTGGAAGCAGATTAGGTATTTGCACGACATGAGAATAACAATGTAGAACATTTCAAATCCCCGAGAGGAGGATTAATTTTGGAGAAGTGTGGCGTTTTGTGGAGCCAGGTTAGTCATGCGAGCATGAAATTGATATGACGTGTAAATCAAAAATAAATTGGGCTCTCTTTTGTTCTCGGTGAGCAATCATTTCAAATTAATTGCAGCGTGGAGCCGGCGCTTTAAAGTAACGGCCCGATCTGGCACCGCTTTACATAATGCATATAGTGCCGGCTGGATTTAAAACTATTGATTTGAGGGGTTAACCAGGCTAATGACATATTCATTGTCTGCAAGACAAAGTTGCTCAGGGCAGAGGAGGAAATGGGCGCTCATTGTCCACGGGCAGGCGTGCACGCTCGCTAGGCCTTGTTTTGCTACAACAAAGGCGGAAATTTCAATGAGAATGAGAATGAACCTTCATCTCTGGAACAAAAGTGCAAAGCTCTAATTAATACCTAGTTCCATCTGTCTGCCTCAACACTTTCTGAAGGTTGGACTGCAGTAAAAAGTCATAAATATACTCCCGAGGGAGGAGATGGAGAGTCCGATGCATTCATCTGCCTTCAGATTGGACCTTCTGTCCATGTCCTGCCATCGTGGTGATGAAGAGGAGCTTCTGAAAAGCTCATCTCCGCTCATTTATTTAAGCGATGAAGCAGGACGCTCGCAGCCATCAGTGGCACCACGTGAGCCCACAACATCTCCGTTTTATTCTCCATTCTTGACATCATCTAACCCGATCTAACCTCGGATTCATCTGGTTTTGGAGGACGGTGCAGGAGCTGAAACGCAACCTTGAGTCCGTCTTTATTTCCCCTCGCTCACAATCGTCAGTCTGTGACCCGGAACGAACCCTTCAACTGTGTTCAACTATTTGTTTTCTTGCAAAGAAGCACAGTTAGAGCAGGAAATCACAGAAAATGGCGTCCACCAACAGGAGAAGAGTGGAAATTGGCTGAAATGATTTGAAGTGCACAAGAAGCTGGGATTCAAATGGATTTTTACATTCCGTTCCGCGCAGCAGAGAGGCACGGAAGGGCAAAAGTGTCCAGAGGATGGAGCTTCAGCTCTGAGCTTCTGACAGGAAGTGGTGCTGCATCCAGCTCATGAGGATGAGGAGGAGGAGGAAGGTGAGAGCGACGTGTCCTTCAGGCGCTGCTAGTTCTAGAAATCCAGCTGCCTTTTTCCTCTAATGTACTCAAAGAGTCCGGTGGAATTTAACTGTCACTTTGGTGTTGGGATGAAATATTTACTGGATTTCAGCATAAAATTCCATTTGGATTGTCAAGGCTTTTATTTGAAGAGTGCAGAGACGGAAGTGTTTTTATATATCCCGATCGTTACGCCCTCTTTTGTTCAAATAGACAGTGAAGATGATGCGTGTTGAGTGATTGGAGCTCGAAATCACACAGGTGGACGGCGCGTTCATTCCTCCATAAAGAGACACTTTTCCCCGACACCAGTGGGATGAATTCATCAGGAGTGGGCGTCACAGCAGGAGCCTGCGTGGGGGGAGAGCTGTAGGAGCCCAGGTCAAAGCGCTGCCTCCCCACCAGAGTTCACTGGGAATAACCTGTGGAACGTTAAAAAGGCACCTGCGCGATCATGGCTGCGTCTCTGCAGCAGCTCTCAGCCATCATGGCGCCTGTCAGGTGTTCCCACTGGGCTCCTTGTCTTCCACACAAAGATTTCCTGGGGGATCTTCAGCAGACGCACGTTCGTGGCTGGAGCGGCGGGAATCGCCGCAGAGGGTTAAGCTAATCCGCCTTCTGACGGGTCCACGTCCATGTTCATGTGGGGCCATTAGAGAAGTGCATGAGTGAGGGAACGGGACCATTGGCCAGCATGTTCCTTTGTTTAAAGGCGTGAGGAGCCTTCGTGCCATCAGTGTGTTACCAGGTGAGGCTCCAGCCTCGTGTTGATGGGGGTCCACCCCTGCTACCAGGGGAGGCTCCAGCCTCGTGTTGATGGGGGTCCACCCCTGCTACCAGGGGAGGCTCCAGCCTCGTGCTGATGGGGGTCCACCCCTGCTACCAGGGGAGGCTCCAGCCTCCTGCTGATGGGGGTCCACCCCTGCTACCAGGGGAGGCTCCAGCCTCGTGCTGATGGGGGTCCACCCCTGCTACCAGGGGAGGCTCCAGCCTCGTGCTGATGGGGGTCCACCCCTGTTACCAGGGGAGGCTCCAGCCTCGTGCTGATGGGGGTCCACCCCTGCTACCAGGGGAGGCTCCAGCTCCTGCTGATGGGGGTCCACCCCTGCTACCAGGGGAGGCTCCAGTCCTGCTGATGGGGGTCCACCCCTGCTACCAGGGGAGGCTCCAGCCTCGTGCTGATGGGGGTCCACCCCTGCTACCAGGTGAGGCTCCAGCCTCGTGCTGATGGGGGTCCACCCCTGCTACCAGGGGAGGCTCCAGCCTCGTGCTGATGGGGGTCCACCCCTGCTACCAGGGGAGGCTCCAGCCTCGTGCTGATGGGGGTCCACCCCTGCTACCAGGGGAGGCTCCAGCCTCCTGCTGATGGGGGTCCACCCCTGTTACCAGGGGAGGCTCCAGCCTCGTGCTGATGGGGGTCCACCCCTGCTACCAGGGGAGGCTCCAGCCTCATGCTGATGGGGGTCCACCCCTGCTACCAGGGGAGGCTCCAGCCTCATGCTGATGGGGGTCCACCCCTGCTACCAGGGGAGGCTGCAGCCTCCTGCTGATGGGGGTCCACCCCTGTTACCAGGGGAGGCTCCAGCCTCGTGTGATGGGGGTCCACCCCTGCTACCAGGGGAGGCTCCAGCCTCCTGCTGATGGGGGTCCACCCCTGTTACCAGGGGAGGCTCCAGCCTCGTGTTGATGGGGGTCCACCCCTGCTACCAGGGGAGGCTCCAGCCTCGTGTTGATGGGGGTCCACCCCTGTTACCAGGGGAGGCTGCAGCCTCCTGCTGATGGGGGTCCACCCCTGTTACCAGGGGAGGCTCCAGCCTCGTGCTGATGGGGGTCCACCCCTGCTACCAGGGGAGGCTCCAGCCTCCTGCTGATGGGGGTCCACCCCTGTTACCAGGGGAGGCTCCAGCCTCCTGCTGATGGGGGTCCACCCCTGCTACCAGGGGAGGCTCCAGCCTCGTGCTGATGGGGGTCCACCCCTGCTACCAGGGGAGGCTCCAGCCTCGTGCTGATGGGGGTCCACCCCTGCTACCAGGGGAGGCTGCAGCCTCCTGCTGATGGGGGTCCACCCCTGTTACCAGGGGAGGCTCCAGCCTCGTGCTGATGGGGGTCCACCCCTGCTACCAGGGGAGGCTCCAGCCTCCTGCTGATGGGGGTCCACCCCTGTTACCAGGGGAGGCTCCAGCCTCCTGTTGATGGGGGTCCACCCCTGTTACCAGGGGAGGCTGCAGCCTCCTGCTGATGGGGGTCCACCCCTGCTACCAGGGGAGGCTCCAGCCTCCTGCTGATGGGGGTCCACCCCTGTTACCAGGGGCTCCAGCCTCGTGCTGATGGGGGTCCACCCCTGCTACCAGGGGAGGCTCCAGCCTCCTGTTGATGGGGGTCCACCCCTGTTACCAGGGGAGGCTCCAGCCTCGTGCTGATGGGGGTCCACCCCTGCTACCAGGGGAGGCTCCAGCCTCCTGTTGATGGGGGTCCACCCCTGCTACCAGGGGAGGCTCCAGCCTCGTGCTGATGGCGGTACCAATTCTTTATTGGTAGAACCCCTCCGCACCTTCCCTCCTTACTCAGGGAGAGGGGATCCCGGTCTGCGTGCATGTGGGACTGACTGTTCCGTGCACTGTCCTGAGCTCAAGCAGCAGACGTGCCCAGGCTGGTTGTGGATGACTGACCCGGATCCCGTCATTAAAATCCAACCACATCCAGGTCCAGACCTGGAAACTGCGTTGAGCACCACTCCACCTCTCGATGCCTTGCTCATTTCCTTGCACACACGAGGCATTTTAATGATAACTGTGCACGTGCGCATTATTTCTGGGGCAAAGCTTGAATAAAACCAGGAGCCAGACAAGGAGTGCACGTCAATGCGCTCGTCCTGGGGTTGCACGTCACACAGGCACTGACAGAAATGGAGCTGCTTAAAAAAGAACTAAAGGTTGGTGTCAGTCAAACATGACGGTTTCTCTGGAAGATCCTGGCAGCCCGTTTCTCACTGAAGAACGGGGGGACCCAGGACGTGGACCCACCCAGGACGTGGACCCACCCATGTGCAGGACCTCGTCCTGGCGCTTTGAACAGGTCCAAACTTTCATGATAGTGTTTGAGTGTCAGACGTCACAGATGGACCGTCCGCTCTCATCCTTCCTCAGATCTGAACACAGCCAAACACCAAATGTCCTGTCCTGGGACGCTGGTGTTGGGGGCGGAGCTTGGTTACCCTCTGCCGCCTGGACTCTCTGCCATCCGGGGGAGGGAAAAGGAAAAGGAAACGTCCCATTATTTTAGGTGGGTGATGATTTGGGGGACAAGACAAGGAATCACTTTTGGAGGGAGAGTTCTTGTTTTGGACACAGCTCGAGTGTCCGGTTCTGGAACCGTGCACCATGGTGGAGTAAACCTCAGGTGATCCTCGTCACCACCTAACCACTCCCCTGAATTCACTGTGAGGAGCACCATTGTCCAACTGCTCAGGAGTTCAGGGCTTCATCCTTTGACCTTGGTGGACAGCACAGCAGTGCCCATTTTAATGCTAACTTAGATAGCGATGTCATGTAGCTGCAGAGCTACGTTGGAAGAGTTTGGATGCTAACTCGCAGCTTTTTCTGCTTCAGACATGAGTCACAGGAGACATCCTTGAGGTCTGCAGGAAAAAGCCGTCGTTCTTCACATAAAGGGAAGGACGACACTCTGTCACCACAGGTGACATCACTTCAGGCTCCCAGAGGAACCAGAGGCTCACCAGTGCTGGAAGCTGTAAATATGCCCCCAAACCTTCATTCAAAAGGGACCAGAGAGGCTTCAAAAGGGTCTGAAGGCACTTTAACCAGTTCCTCTGGTCGTTCTGCTCGTTATTTTGAAGAGAGCAAAGAAGACGGGACGAGCGTGAGGAGCACAGAGGCTCCGGGGCCACTGAGCCTGCTCACTTCCTGATTCTCTGCTGTCACTTCCTGTTTGGCATCGAGCAGGTTCTCCGGACCCAAAACCAGTAAACTTGTTGCCTGCTGTCACGATCATGAGGGAACTAGTAGTAGGTGGGGACACACCTGCAGGCCTGCGGGGAGGGAGGGGGGACACAGACGGTTCACACTTCAAAGGTTACCAAGAATCACACAGAATAAACATAAACAGCAGCTGAGTAAAACAATTATAAAAATGTAAATGTGCTAACTTGGTACTTCTGATGATGCTTCTCTTCAAACTGAGAGTTCTGTCATGAAAGAATCATTTCAAGGGCTTCAAACACCACAAAGTCATTTTAAACTGGATTATTTTATATTCTTTTGAGGTTCATCGAACAAATAACAACAGCGTGAGAACCCTGAGGAGTCAAGCAGGGCAAAAGCACATGGAATAAATGACAGGTGGAGACGAGCCTCCTGTAGATCACCACGGCTGTTATCAGCAGGTTCTGGTTGGGATGGCTTAGCGATGGGGTCTTTGTCCATCCAGCTCTTCCTCGTGGTGCTCCTGCTGCCGTGTTCCTGCCAGCACACGCGTGTTCACCGTACGCTGACGGGTCCTGGTCCCGGTGAGGTTGACCTTTATGGACACCACTGATGTGGTTTCTGAGTGGATTTCAAAAAGCAATTACTCTAAAAACTCTGGGCGGATGTCTTTATTAGAGACCATTGTTTAGAAGAGGGACGACCTCTGTGGCCTCAAGAGACAAGTTACAGGAAGTCCCTCCTCCTCTGCTGTCCTCTTGCCAGTGGATAAACCTGGGGTGTGTTAGCATGTAAAACAGCTGGGGTACGGTATGCACAACCCCCCTGCTGCACTAGCCTTGTTCACTAGCCTGATCCACTAGCCTGCTCCACTAGCCTGATCCACTAGCCTGCTCCACTAGCCTGCTCCACTAGCCTGATCCACTAGCCTGATCCACTAGCCTGCTCCACTAGCCTGATCCACTAGCCTGCTCCACCAGCCTGATCCACTAGCCTGATCCACTAGCCTGCTCCACTAGCCTGCTCCACCAGCCTGCTCCACTAGCCTGATCCACTAGCCTGCTCCACTAGCCTGCTCCACTAGCCTGATCCACTAGCCTGCTCCACTAGCCTGATCCACTAGCCTGATCCACTAGCCTGATCCACTAGCCTGATCCATTAGCCTGCTCCACTAGCCTGATCCATTAGCCTGCTCCACTAGCCTGCGCCACTAGCCTGATCCACTAGCCTGATCCACTAGCCTGATCCACTAGCCTGCTCCACTAGCCTGCGCCACTAGCCTGATCCACTAGCCTGATCCACTAGCCTGATCCACTAGCCTGATCCATTAGCCTGCTCCACTAGCCTGCGCCACTAGCCTGCTCCACTAGCCTGATCCAAGCCTGCTCCACTAGCCTGATCCACTAGCCTGCTGCACTAGCCTGCTCCACTAGCCAGATCCACTAGCCTGCTCCACTAGCCTGCTCCACTAGCCTGATCCACTAGCCTGCTCCACTAGCCTGCTGCACTAGCCTTGTCCACTAGCCTGCTGCACTAGCCTGCTCCACTAGCCTGATCCACTAGCCTGATCCACTAGCCTGCTCCACTAGCCTGCTCCACTAGCCTGCTCCACAAGCCTGATCACTAGCCTGATCCACTAGCCTGCTCCACTAGCCTGCTCCACCAGCCTGCTCCACTAGCCTGATCCACTAGCCGACCTCTGTGGCCTCAAGAGACAAGTTACAGGAAGTCCCTCCTCCTCAGCTGTCCTCTTGCCAGTGTATAAACCTGGGGTGTGTTAGCATGTAAAACAGCTGGGGTACGGTATGCACAACCCCCCTGCTCCACTAGCCTGATCCACTAGCCTGATCCACTAGCCTGCTCCACTAGCCTGCTCCACTAGCCTGCTCCACCAGCCTGCTCCACTAGCCTGAGCCACTAGCCTGATCCACTAGCCTGCTCCACTAGCTGCTCCACTAGCCTGCTCCACTAGCCTGATCCACTAGCCTGATCCACTAGCCTGCTCCACTAGCCTGCTCCACTAGCCTGCTCCACCAGCCTGCTCCACTAGCCTGATCCACTAGCCTGCTCCACTAGCCTGCTCCACTAGCCTGATCCACTAGCCTGCTCCACTAGCCTGCTCCACCAGCCTGATCCACCAGCCTGCTCCACTAGCCTGATCCACTAGCCTGATCCACTAGCCTGATCCACTAGCCTGATCCATTAGCCTGCTCCACTAGCCTGATCCATTAGCCTGCTCCACTAGCCTGCGCCACTAGCCTGATCCACTAGCCTGATCCACTAGCCTGATCCACTAGCCTGATCCATTAGCCTGCTCCACTAGCCTGCGCCACTAGCCTGATCCACTAGCCTGATCCACTAGCCTGATCCATTAGCCTGCTCCACTAGCCTGCGCCACTAGCCTGATCCACTAGCCTGATCACCACTAGCCTGCTCCACTAGCCTGATCCACTAGCCTGCTGCACTAGCCTGCTCCACCAGCCTGATCCACTAGCCTGCTCCACTAGCCTGCTCCACTAGCCTGCTCCACCAGCCTGATCCACCAGCCTGCTCCACCAGCCTGCTCCACCAGCCTGCTCCACTAGCCTGCTCCACTAGCCTGATCCACTAGCCTGCTCCACTAGCCTGCTCCACTAGCCTGATCCACTAGCCTGCTCCACTAGCCTGATCCATTAGCCTGCTCCACTAGCCTGATCCATAGCCTGATCACTAGCCTGATCCACTAGCCAGATCCACTAGCCTGCTCCACTAGCCTGCTCCACTAGCCTGCTCCACTAGCCTGATCCACTAGCCTGCTCCACTAGCCTGCTCCACTAGCCTGATCCACTAGCCAGATCCACTAGCCTGCTCCACTAGCCTGCTCCACTAGCCTGCTCCACTAGCCTGATCCACTAGCCTGCTCCACTAGCCTGCTCCACCAGCCTGATCCACTAGCCTGCTCCACTAGCCTGCTCCACTAGCCTGCTCCACTAGCCTGATCCACTAGCCAGATCCACTAGCCTGCTCCACTAGCCTGCTCCACTAGCCTGCTCCACTAGCCAGATCCACTAGCCTGCTCCACTAGCTGATCCACTAGCCTGCTCCACTAGCCTGCTCCACTAGCTGATCCACTAGCCTGCTCCACTAGCCTGCTGCACTAGCCTTGTCCACTAGCCTGCTGCACTAGCCTGCTCCACTAGCCTGATCCACTAGCCTGCTCCACTAGCCTGATCCACTAGCCAGATCCACTAGCCTGCTCCACTAGCCTGCTCCACTAGCCTGATCCACTAGCCTGCTCCACTAGCCTGATCCACTAGCCTGATCCACTAGCCTGCTCCACTAGCCTGCTCCACTAGCCAGATCCACTAGCCTGCTCCACTAGCTGCTCCACCAGCCTGCTCCACTAGCCTGCTCCACCAGTCTGATCCACTAGCCTGCTCCACTAGCCTGCTCCACCAGCCTGATCCACTAGCCTGATCCACTAGCCAGATCCACTAGCCTGATCCACTAGCCTGCTCCACTAGCCTGCTGCACTAGCCTTGTCCACTAGCCTGCTGCACTAGCCTGCTCCACTAGCCTGATCCACTAGCCTGATCCACTAGCCTGCTCCACTAGCCTGCTCCACTAGCCAGATCCACTAGCCTGCTCCACTAGCCTGCTCCACCAGCCTGCTCCACTAGCCTGCTCCACCAGTCTGATCCACTAGCCTGCTCCACTAGCCAGATCCACTAGCCTGCTCCACTAGCCTGCTCCACCAGCCTGCTCCACCAGTCTGCTCCACTAGCCTGATCCACCAGCCTGATCCACCAGCCTGCTCCACCAGCCTGATCCACTAGCCTGATCCACTAGCCTGCTCCACTAGCCTGCTGCACTAGCCTGCTCCACTAGCCTGCTCCACTAGCCTGATCCACTAGCCTGCTCAACTAGCCTGATCCACTAGCCTGCTCCACTAGCCTGCTCCACTAGCCTGCTACACTAGCCTGCTGCACTAGCCTGATCCAATAGCCTGCTCCACTAGCCTGCTGCACTAGCCTGCTCCACTAGCCTGCTACACTAGCCTGCTCCACTAGCCTGCTCCACTAGCCTGATCCACTAGCCTGCTCCACTAGCCTGCTCCACCAGCCTGATCCACTAGCCTGCTCCACTAGCCTGCTCACTATAGCCTGCTCCACTAGCCTGCTGCACTAGCCTGCTCCACTAGCCTGATCCACTAGCCTGCTCCACTAGCCAGCCCATTCCACCAGCTGTTTTGCCACGCTGGGATAGACCTTATCTGGGGTGGGGCCAAGCTGCGCCGCCCCGCTAAAGGGGCTAGTTTGATGGAAAAGCTTTCCCCTGAACCAGGCTGGGCTCCGGTGGTGTGTAGCGCAGCCGGCTAAAGCAAAGCAGGCTGCTAGAAAATGGCTCCAAGAGAAAGGAAGCGAGTTCCATCTGCATGTGAAGCTTTTTCTGTTCCTGAAACGTCCTCCACCAGTCACTGACCTTCCCTCTTTGGTTAGCGGTCAGCTGGAGGAGGGACAGCCCGTCCCCCAATCAGGAGCCCCCACAGCAGAACAGATTTGGGAGGTCAGAGACAGCAGAAGGACTCTTCAGGACGGCTGGATGGAGGATCACAAAAACTCCTTTTAAAAGTTCTTTTTGTCCAGCTTTCATTGCAGAGTCTACATGTTGTTACATATTGTTGTTTTGATGTCTGAAGAAGTGCTTTTAGTCATTAAATGATGATGCATCTTTTATTCCTGGACCCATTTTACTCTCTAATGCAGTCTTCCGAGGAAATTTGCATGCTAATTCCATTTCCCTCAGCCTCTTTAGAAACGTGCCCCTTGTGAACCTGATTTGATGGTTTTACATTAGCAGGACACCATTTGACTCTAATAGACTGCAACAACAATTACTGTACACTGTCCTCCACAATGCAGAATATCAACTTAAACAGCAGATGCTGAGTCTATGAGCGTTTAAGGCTCCTTTTAGCTTTAGTTGGCTTCAAAACCTGAGGGGCTTGGGGCCAGTGACTCAGCAGCACTTCCTGTTGAACCAGCCTCTGGTGAGGAAAGGTGTCGAGGTCTGAGCCAGCGGAGCTCCTGTGAGAGGCGAGGACGTGCGAACGGAAATATCAGAGCTGTCTGAGCTGCTGCCTGCGACTAAAGAAGACAGGGACGCTTCCTCGGTTTCTGCTTCGGCAAATGTCCCCCCGGACGGATGAGTCTCACAAATGACACCTTTATTTGACAACACGAGACTAAAACGTTGGACTTTCACGAATTCTGAGCAGATCAAATGTCCTCCACTGTTCCGGTTCCTGTGAGCAGGCGTCTCTCACGCCCCTCCTGCCTCCAGCAGACCTGGAGACCTGTCCCCTGAGGACACCTGGCTTTGACCTCAGCCTCCCTCATGCTGAGCCGACTGTCTCGCAGTAGCTTCGAGTTTAGCTTAGCCACAAAACAAATGCTAATTCATTTTCATTAAAAATGATTTGCAACTATAGCGGCTGTTATTAAATGACTGATGGATTAAAAGAACGGATCTGTTTTCCAGCTAGAGCCTGTAGCTGTTTCTGTAGCGGGAACGTTAGGAATAATAATGTGTTCCGAGGATCCACGTGGCCTCACGCGCTCTTCTTCTGTGGTCCAAATGAGGGCCACAGCTCCGAGGCGTTCCATTCTTACATGAAAGTGCCTTCATGCTGCTGAGGTTTGGACTCACACGTGAAGATTTCCTTCTTACAGGCTGTAAAACAAGCCTATGAAGTGCAGCGACATGAAACCCTAACCCTAACCCTAACCCTAATGCTAACCTAACCCTAACCCTAACCCTAACCCTAACCCTAATGCTAACCCTACCCTAACCCTAACCCTAACCCTAACCCTAACCCTAATGCTAACCCTAACCCTAACCTAACCCTAACCCTAACCCTAACCCTATGCTAACCCTAATGCTAACCCTAATGCTAACCCTAACCCTAATGCTAACCCTAATGCTAACCCTAACCCTAATACTAACCCTAAACCCAACCCTAACCCTAACCCTAATGCTAACCCTAACCCTAATACTAACCCTAACCCCAACCCTAACCCTAATGGTAACCTAACCCCAACCCTAACCTAATGCTAACCCTAACCCTAATGCTAACCCTAATGCTAACCCTAACTCCAACCCTAACCCTAACCCTAACCCTAATGCTAACCCTAACCCTAACCCTAATGCTAACCCTAAGGCTAACCCTAACCCTAATGCTAACCCTAACTCCAACCCTAACCCTAACCCTAACCCTAACCCTAATGCTAACCCTAACCCTAACCCTAATGCTAACCCTAACCCTAAGGCTAACCCTAACCCTAATGCTAACCCTAACTCCAACCCTAACCCTAACCCTAACTCCAACCCTAACCCTAACCCTAATGCTAACCTAACCCTAACCCTAATGCTAACCCTAATGCTAACCCTAACCCTAATGCTAACCCTAATGCTAACCCTAACTCCAACCTAACCCTAATGCTAACCCTAACTCCAACCCTAACCTAACCCTAATGCTAACCCTAACTCCAACCCTAACCTTAACCCTAATGCTAACCCTAAACCTAATGCTAACCCTAACTCCAACCCTAACCTAACCCTAATGCTAACCGTAACCCTAACCCTAAGCTAACCCTAACTCCAACCCTAACCCTAACCCTAACCCTAACCCTAATGCTAACCCTAACCCTACCCTAATGCTAACCCTAACCCTAAGGCTAACCCTAACCCTAATGCTAACCCTAACTCCAACCCTAACCCTAACCCTAACTCCAACCCTAACCCTAACCCTAATGCTAACCCTAACCCTAACCCTAATGCTAACCCTAATGCTAACCCTAACCCTAATGCTAACCCTAATGCTAACCCTAACTCCAACCTAACCCTAATGCTAACCCTAACTCCAACCCTAACCTTAACCCTAATGCTAACCCTAACTCCAACCCTAACCTTAACCCTAATGCTAACCCTAACCCTAATGCTAACCCTAACTCCAACCCTAACCCTACCCTAATGCTAACCGTAACCCTAACCCTAATGCTAACCGTAACCCTAACCCTAATGCTAACCCTAACCCTATGCAAATGTTAACCCTAACCCCAACCCTCACCCCAACACCCCTCCTACCCCTAACCCTAACCCACTTACAAACATAGAGGACAATTCAGGGGGAGTCCCGGACCCACAGACCCCAGCCTTCCCACAAAAATCACAAATCATACCATTCATTTCTACTTTTTCACATAGAACCACAACCTTACAGTACACCATTAAACAAAACTTTTCAACCATACTACACCAACATCCGGCCTTCTATAACCACAAGATTATCCTAGCACACAGAAAAAACAGAAATCTCCATTCCATACTCACCACATCCAAATTCCCGGACCAATTCATCGCACCCCGACCCAGACATAGTCAACACTATCGAGACAGAAAATTCATTCAAAACACATACAGTACAGGGTTCCCCACACTAGGCCTCACCTCCATCCATTCCACCAACGTAGTCTACATCATCACATGCACCCTCTGCAATAAACATTATATAGGTGAAACACAAAATTCCATAATACCCGTCTAACACAGCACCTTTACAATATAGCAGGAAGTCGACTTGGCACCACCCTTGTCCGCCACTTCCAAGAGCACCCAGTCAGCCACCTTATCATCTCGGGGCTGGAAACCAATAACAGCTGGACAGTGGGACAGAGGAGAAGAGCGGAACGCATATATGATCAACAGATTAGGCACAAAGACACCACATGGCCTCAATGAACACCCATAGAACCTATCTCTCCCAATCAGCCAATTCAAACAACTTAACATTCTTACAAACTGAACCAGTCTCTATCTACCCATGGATCGACCCATTTTTTTCTACCCTGCTTTTATTACAAACTTCGTTTTCGAATTTTATTTTTCAATTATTTTTATTTTATTTTATTATATTGCACCCCCCCCCAACCTCCCCCACCCCCCCCCCCCCCCCCCCCCCCCGGGGGGGCCCTCACCCTCCGCATCCCCCGCTCAGGGATCAGTAGGCCAGTGCAAAAATAAGTTTTATCCCAAACCCTGAACCTAACCAAACCTTAACCCTAATGCTAACACTAACCCTAACCCTAACTTAACCCTAACCCTAATGCTAACCTTAACTCCAACCCTAACCTTAATCCTAATGCTAACCCTAACCCTAATGCTAACACTAACCCTAACCTTAACCCTAATGCTAACCCTAACTCCAACCCTAACCTTAACCCTAACCCTAATGCTAACCCTAACCCTAACCCCCAAGCCCTACCCTAACCCCAACCCTAACTCCAAACCTAACCCTAACCCTAATGCTAACCCTAACTCCAACCCTAACCGTAACCCTAATGCTAACACTAACCCAACCTTAACCCTAACCCCAACCCCAACCCCAACCCTAACCCTAATACTAACCCGAACCCTAACCCCAACCCTAACCCTAACCCTAACCCTAATGCTAACCCTAACCCTAACCCTAACTCCAACCGTACCTCCAACCCTAACCCTAACCCTAATGCTAACCCTAACCCTAATGCTAAACTTAACTCCAACCCTAACCTTAACAATAATGCTAACCCTAAACCTAATGCTAATGCTAACGCTAACTACAACCCTAACCTTAATCCTAATGCTAACCCTAACCCTAATGCTAACACTAACCCTAACCCTAACCCTAATACTAACCCTAACCCTAACCCCAACCCTAACCCTAATACTAACCCTAACCCTAACACCCCAACCCTAACCCTAACCCTAACCCTAATGCTAACCCTAACCCTAACCCTAACTCCAACCGTACCTCCAACCCTAACCCTAACCCTAATGCTAACCCTAACCCTAATGCTAAACTTAACTCCAACCCTAACCTTAACAATAATGCTAACCCTAAACCTAATGCTAATGCTAACGCTAACTACAACCCTAACCTTAATCCTAATGCTAACCCTAACCCTAATGCTAACACTAACCCTAACCTTAACCTAATGCTAACCCTAACTCCAACCTAACCTTAACCCTAACCCTAATGCTAACCCTAACCCTAATGCTAAACTTAACTCCCACCCTAACCTTAACAATAATGCTAACCCTAAACCTAATGCTAACCCAAACCCTAAACCTAATGCTAACCTAACCGTAGCCCTAACCCTAACCATAACCTAGCCCTAAGCATACCCCTAACCCTAATGCTAACCCTAACCCTAATGCTTAACCCTAACCATAACCCTAACCCTAACCATAGCTCTAACCCTAATGCTAACCCTAACCCCAACCCTAGCCCTAACCCTAATGCTAACCTTAACTCCAACCCTAACCTTAACCCTAATGCTAACCCTAATGCTAACCCTAACCCTAACGCTAACCCTAATGCTAACCCTAACATTGATGCTAATGCTAACCCTAACCCTAAACCTAATGCTAACCCTAACCCTAATGCTAACCCTAACCCTAAACCTAATGCTAACCCTAACCGTTAGCCCTAACCCTAACCATAACCTAGCCCTAAGCATACCCCTAACCCTAATGCTAACCCTAACCCTAATGCTAACCCTAACCATAACCCTAGCCCTAACCATAGCTCTAACCTAATGCTAACCCAACCCCAACCCTAGCCCTAACCCTAATGCTAACCTTAACTCCAACCCTAACCTTAACCCTAATGCTAAACCTAATGCTAACACTAACCCTAAACTAACCCTAATGCTAACCCTAACTCCAACCCTAACCTCAACCCTAACTCTAACCCTAATGCTAACCCTAACTCCAACCCTAACCCTAATGCTAACCCTAACTCCAACACTAACCCTAATGCTAACCCTAACTCCAACCCTAACCTTAACCCTAATGCTAACCCTAAATCTAATGCTAACGCTAACTCCAACCCTGACCCTAACTCCAACCCTAGCTCCAACCCTAACCCTAATGCTAACCCTAACTCCAAACCTAAACTTAAACCTAATGCTAACCCTAACTCCAACCCTAACCTTAACCCTAACCCTAACCCTAATGCTAACACTAACCCTAACTCCAACCGTAGCTCCAACCCTAACCCTACCCTAATGCTAACACTAACCCTAACCTTAACCCTAATGCTAACCCTAACTCCAACCCTAACCTTAACCCTAACCCTAACCCTAATGCTAACCCTAACCCTAGCCCTAACCCTAATGCTAACCCTAACCCTAATGCTAACCCTAACCCTAACCATAACCCTAGCCCTAACCCCAACCCTAGCCCTAACCCTAATGCTAACCTTAACTCCACCCTAACCTTAATCCTAATGCTAACCCTAACCCTAATGCTAACCCTAACCCTAACCATAACCTAGCCCTAGCCCTAAGCATAGCCCTAACCCTAATGCTAACCCTAACTCCAACCTAACCTCAACCCTAACTGTAACCCTAACCCTGACCGTAACCCTAATGCTAACCCTAGCTCCAACCCTAACCCTAATGCTAACCCTAACCCCAACCCTATCCCTAACCCTAATGCTAACCCTAACTCCAACCCTAACCTCAACCCTAACTCTAACCCTAACCCTGACCGTAACCCTAATGCTAACCCTAGCTCCAACCCTAACCCTAATGCTAACCCTAACTCCAACCCTAACCCTAATGTTAACCCTAACTCCAACCCTAACTCCAACCCTAACCCTAATGCTAAACTTAACTCCCAACCTAACCTTAACCCTAATGCTAACCCTAACCCTAATGCTAACCCTAACTCCACCCCTAACCCTAAACATAATGCTAACGCTAATGCTAACCCTAACACTAACTCCAAACCTAACCTTAACCCTAATGCTAACCCTAACTCTAACCCTAACCTTAACCCTAACCCTAACCCTAACCTTAACCCTAATGCTAAACTTAACTCCAACCCTAACCTTAACCCTAATGCTAACCCTAAACCTAATGCTAACCCTAACCCTAAACCTAATGCTAACCATAACCCTAATGCTAACCCTAACCCCAACCCTATCCCTAACCCTAATGCTAACCCTAACTCCAACCCTAACCTCAACCCAACTCTAACCCTAACCCTGACCGTAACCCTAATGCTAACCCTAGCTCCAACCCTAACCCTAATGCTAACCCTAACTCCAACCCTAACCCTAATGCTAACCCTAACTCCAACCCTAACCTTAACCCTAATGCTAACCTAAACCTAATGCTAATGCTAACACCCAACTCCCCTAACCCTAACTCCAACCCTAGCTCCAACCCTAACCCTAATGCTAAACTTAACTCCAAACCTAACCTTAACCCTAATGCTAACCCTAACCCTAATGCTAACCCTAACTCCACCCCTAACCCTAAACATAATGCTAACGCTAATGCTAACCCTAACACTAACTCCAAACCTAACCTTAACCCTAATGCTAACCCTAACTCCAACCCTCACCTTAACCCTAACCCTAACCTTAACCCTAATGCTAAACTTAACTCCAACCCTAACCTTAACCCTAATGCTAACCCTAAACCTAATGCTAACCCTAACCCTAACCCTAATGCTAACCCTAACCCTAAACCTAATGCTAACCCTAACCCTAATGCTAACCCTAACCCTAAACCTAATGCTAACCATAACCCTAATGCTAACCCTAACCCTAACCTATGCTAACCCTAACCCTAACCTAATGCTAACCCTAACCCTAATGCTAACCCTAACCCTAAACCTAATGCTAACCATAACCCTCTATGCTAACCCTAACCCTAACCATACGCTAGCCCTAACCCTAATGCTAACCCTAAACCTAATCCAACCCTAACCCTAACCCTGCTAAAAACCCTAAACCTAATGCTAACCCTAACCCTAATGCTAACCCTAACCCTAACCTAATGCTAACCCTAACCCTAATGCTAACCCTAACCCTAACCATAACGCTAGCCCTAACCCTAATGCTAACCCTAACCCTAATGCTAACCCTAACTCCAACCAACATCAACCCTAACTCTAACCCTAACCCTGACCGTAACCCTAATGCTAACCCTAGCTCCAACCCTAACCCTAATGCTAACCCTAACTCCAACCCTAACCCTAATACTAACCCTAACTCCAACCCTAACCATAACCCTAATCCAAACCTAACCCTAAACCTAATGCTAACGCTAACTCCAACCCTAACCCTAATGCTAACCCTAACCATAACCCCAACCCTAACCAAACCCTAACCCTAATGCTAAACTTAACCCTAATGCTACCCTAACCCTAATGCTAAACTTAACCTTAACCCTAATGCTAACCCTAACTCCAACCCTAGCTCCAACCCTAACCCTAACTTAACCCTAACCCCAACCCTAGCTCCAACCCTGACCCTAAACCTAGCTCCAACCCTAGCTACAACCCTAACCTTAGCCCTAATGCTAACCCTAACCCTAATGCTAACACTAACCCTAACCTTAACCCTAATGCTAACCCTATCACTAATGCTAACCCTAACCCTAACCATAACGCTAGCCCTAACCCTAATGCTAACCCTAACCCTAATGCTAACCCTAACTCCAACCCTAACCTCAACCCTAACTCTAACCCTAACCCTAACGCTAACCCTAACCCTAATGCTAACCCTAACTCCAACCCTAACCTCAACCCTAACTCTGACCCTAACCCTGACCGTAACCCTAATGCTAACCCTAACCCTAATGCTAACCCTAACTCCAACCCTAACCCTAATGCTAACCCTAACTCCAACCCTAACCTTAACCCTAATGCTAACCCTAACCCTAAACCTAATGCTAACGCTAAATCCAACCCTAACCCCAACCCTAACCCTAATGCTAACCCTAACCCTAACCATAACCCCAACCCTAACCATAACCCTAACCCTAATGCTAAACTTAACCCTAATGCTAACCCTAACCCTATGCTAAACTTAACCTTAACCCTAATGCTAACCCTAACTCCAACCCTAGCTCCAACCCTAACCCTTATCCTAACCCTAATGCTAACCCTATCCCCAACCCTAACCCTAACTTAACCCTAACTCCAACCCTAGCTCCAACCCTGACCCTAACTCTAACCCTAGCTACAACCCTAACCTTAACCCTAATGCTAACCCTAACCCTAATGCTAACACTAACCCTAACCTTAACCCTAATGCTAACCCTATCACTAATGCTAACACTAACCCTAAGCTTAACCCTAATGCTAACCCTAAACCTAATGCTAACCCTAACTCCAACCCTAACCTTAAGAAAAACCCTAACCCTAGCCATAATGCTAACACTAACCCTAATGCTAACACTACCCTAACCTTAACCCTAATGCTAACCCTATCACTAATGCTAACACTAACCCTAACCTTAACCCTAATGCTATATCCCTAAACCTAATGCTAACCCTAACTCCAACCCTAACCTTAAGAAAAACCCTAACCCACCCTAATACTACCCTAACCCTAACCATAACCCTAGCCCTAACCTAACCATAGCCCTAACCCTAACCATAACCCTAGCCCTAACCCTAGCCCTAACCATAGCCCTAACCCTAATGCTAACCCTAACCCTAACCCTAATGCTAACACTAACCCTAACCCTAACCATAGCCCTAACCCTAATGCTAACCCTAACCCTAATGCTAACACTAACCCTAACCTTAACCCTAGCCTTAACCATAGCCCTAACCCTAATGCTAACCCTAACCCTAACCATAACCCTAGCCCTAACCATAGCCCTAGCCCTAATGCAAGCCCTAACCCTAACCATAACCTTGATGCTAACCC